>NC_065570.1:65176773-65482476 GCF_937616625.2 Mercurialis annua
AAATTCCTTTAGTAGCTAAAATCCGTCACTAATTGACTGTTTTCTAGTAGTGAATTTTGTTATTTAATTTATATATACACACACACACACACTTAATGAATTATTGTTATTTAAGATAAAAGTTATTTTAATTATATAATTATTAATTTAAATATAAATTCATTTTATGACATTAGTGTTATCTTATATTATTATTTTTAGAAGATAATATTTTGGTAAAACTAAATATATATATCAAATAGGGTTTTGATATATCTTAAAGAAATTATAAAAAACAGAGTTTTTATCAATGGGGGTCGGTGCAAGTGGTAAGCGGTTTAATATCGTTTAAATAAGGTCTCAGGTTCGAGTCTTGTGAATGCAGAAAATTCCCACTGGCAGACTCACCCACCATGCCATGTATGCAACGTGGGTCGAATCCACATTAGCCAGGGCGAAGTCCTGGAAACCGGATGAGCTACCAAAAAAAATAAAAAACAGATTTTTTCAAATGGTTTGAAGCACATTTTTATAACTAAATCCTAATAGGGTTGTATGTCTATGAATACACTCATTAATTAATAGGGTTTAATCTATTTTATTTTTATATGTTGAAAAACAAAACCAATTATTTCATTAAAATACACAATGTTTGAAATTATTTAGAATAGTAAAAAGAGCTAGCACACAAGCATTTATTTTGAAATAAGTATGCTCATGTAGATACTTATATATGAGGTATTCTTTTGGAGACATTTTGATTCGCAAAATATACTAAAAGCTCGGAGTAAGATGTCACCGAAGTGAACCACTTTTTTTTCTTCCTACAAAACTGTTGTGATATTCGTCATTCGATTAGTTTTAATATACAAATATGTCAATCTAATTAAATTATATAGATCTTATTTTGAATTCTGAATAAATTTTTTAATTTTTTTATTGTGTATGAACCCAGGAAATCCAACAGTGGTATCAAAACCGCTTAAAATTTGACTGATTTAATTACATAAATGTATATGTGATATATGTTTGTTGTATGTTGTGTTTCGAAAAAAGGTGTTTTCGAAACTATTTTAAAAAGGCCAAATTCCCAAAAAAGGCCAAACCTTTGAAGAAAGTTTCACAAAAGTCCAAACTTTCAATTTTATCCAATTTATCCTGAAATGCATGATTTTGTTTCAATTTTATCCAAGTCTCAATTTTAAATTGATTTTGCATATGTGGCACATATATGGCGCTGACAAGGCATGCCACACATATGCCACCTTGGCGAATGAAAGGTAAAAAGTCCAAATAAATTTTTAAATTTTTTAAAAATAACATTTACACCCTCAAACTTTTAATCGTTTCAATTTAAAGATTAAAATATTTACCAATTTTATGTTTATAATTTTTTTTAAATATTTGAACCCTCTTCTTCATTTATTTTATCTATAAATAAATAAAATATATAAATTAAAACTAATTAAATAATCATTCCATTTTTAATGTGAATATTCGAAAAGAAATTAGAGGATTAATATAAATAAGGGTGTTTGGTTCAGCTTTTTGGTGGAGCTTTTAGCTTTTGCTTTTCTAAAAGTTCCACTAAAGTGTTTAGTGAGAATTGTTTTTAGAGTTTTTGGAGCTTTTTTAACCTCCAACAGCTGCTGTTTGAAAAGCTCCATTTGGAGCTTTTTGCCAACAGCTGATAGCTGTTTCAATATTTTTAATTATTTAGACACAATTACCCCTACTAGAATATATCATTTTTTAATATATAAATTTATTTAAATTATTTTTAAATACTCTAATCATTTATAAATTATATAAAATTATTTTATTTATATTAAAACAACTAACAAATTTTTTAAATAAATTTCAACTAAATATTGTTTTTTATAAAAAAAATAATTATTAATATTTTTATTAAATAATATATGATATAATATATTCATAATTTAATAAATAAAATAAAAATTATGTCCTTTATAGTCATTTTATATATAAATAATTATAACTAATTGAATTTCACCAAACACTCGTGGTCTATCAGCTATCAGCTATCAGTAACAGCTAACAGCCACCAGCTATAAGAAACTGTTCAACCAAAGAGGCTTTTCATCTAAACTTTATTCAATCCAAACCGTAGCTTAATTTAATTATAAGTAAAACAAAATCTAGAGGAAAGATCACATCCATGCAGCCTGACGTTCAGTTGACTCCCAGCAATAAAGCATTAATAAATTCCCATTCATTATTTTAATCCTTTTAATTAATTTTTTCTTTTTATATTTTTAAAACAACATAATAAATAAATACTTAGTTGAAATTACTAATATGTCCTTCATCACTCGCTTTTACTCTAGTCTTCTCTTTCACTTCCGTCTTCTTCTTCCCCCTTTCTCTCTCCAATCCAAACAAAACAACAAAACCCTAAAACTAAAAAAAATTGATCCGACCGGAGACCCGATTTCGAAGGTCCAACCCGATCCATTTCTCCATTGAAGCTAAGTCAAGTAAACTTGTAAAATTGGAGAGGGATATATAAGTTAAAAAAAATGTATAAGAACCAGCTGCAAGAGCTGGCGCAGAGAAGCTGCTTTAACTTGCCGTCATATACATGCATAAGAGAAGGACCTGATCACGCTCCAAGATTTAAAGCTACCGTCAACTTTAACGGCGAGATCTTCGAATGTCCTCAATACTGTTCTACTCTCCGTCAAGCTGAACACTCCGCCGCCGAAGTCGCTCTCTTCTCCCTCTCCAATCGCGGTCCTTCTCACTCCCTCGCCGCTCGCATTCTCGTATGTTAGCCTAATTTTTTACTCTTCTTTTTCTACTAATTCATCGCATTTGACTCTGTTTATGTTAAATCTTGATGTGTAATTAATTGCATTAATAAATAAATAAATTCAAACATTTTCTAGTTCTTGCTAACTTACGCCGTGAGCGTTACTTTTCTTTTTGTGTTTGTTATGGTTACTCGCGCACGCATAATATTTGTTGCTTTCTTTAACGGCAGAATTCGCCTTTTGAATTTACCGAAATGCCCCTACCTCTGTAACTTTGTCTTTGATTGCCGTGCCGTGCGCGGTGTGTGCTGTTCTGTCCTTTTAGGAAATAAATGTTTTTTTAAGTTGGAGGTGGTGCTAACGTGCGCCGCTGCAGGTTTTAATTGCGTTGTCCTGCGCGACGCAGCGTTTTCGATGATCGCCGGCGTGCTCATTTCTTTTTAATTAGTTTAAAAAAAGTATGCCCATAAAACTGCGGGAAGGGTGGGAAGCTTCTGTGATGTGTGGTTTTTGTTTAGAGAACGGAGGGTATTTTGGTCACTATTTAAAAAAAAACGAGTATTCTAATAGTACTTGGTTTATTTCTGTGTTGTTTGTTGACCCTGATTGGTTGCTGAGAAAACGGAAGAAAATAAAAGAATCTGAATTGTTCTATTTATCTCTTAGCTACGTGTTTTCTTTGTAAATTTTTTATTAAAGAAAATGGTAATTTGGTTCTAACTAAAAATTGTTTGTGATATTAATTCCTATGTGGTAAAAGATTTAGGTAGAACTTGTGATATCATAAATATTTGTATAAGCTTTATCAAATGCGTGAAATCTGGATTGTATTTATTTATACATATCTAGATGCATAATAATATCAGGGAGTCAGTAGAGGCAGGCAATAATATGCACCAAGAGAGTTAATATCTTCATGTGCTAATCCTTTTCGACTCATCTGTACAATACTAGTATATCACTTCATTGATTTCAAAATGCATCTATTGAATTCAAGGGAGTTAATATCTTCATGTGCTAATCCTTTTGTGAGCATGGGATTATGATCAAATCTTTTTAAGGACTTTTGGTGCCATCTACTTATCATAAAGATTACTCACTGTGTAGTTGGCAGAATTCTCTTAGCTGATTGGGCTGCCGCATTCCTTATTATCTTCATTTTCTTGCACTTTCTAATTGCAATCCTATCAGATATTCAATCTTTTAGTCATTATCCATTAGGAATGGTTTGCTGGTGATTTTCTATAAGACCAAAATGATGGAATTCAGATATACTGATGGTTAAATAAGGTTTCTATAGGTCACATATAGCGTTTATAAGTTGTTTAAAAACAAAGAAACCCAGCAGTAAAGTAAATTGAGTTACTTTTACCCTGCTCAGGTGCTTGAAATTCTTAATTGCAGCCAGCCTACCCATTTGCCCACATTGTGAAAAAAAAATTATTTAGCTTAATTATTTGTTGGTTGGGAAAGGCCTCAAGCTAGTATATGCCCAGGACTTTTGAGCTTTTTTTTCAATCAACTGGTGGCTACAACACCTGTCCAAGCCATTAGCTTATTAGCCCATGCTACTAAGTACATCCTATACTCCTGAAAAGCTCTTAACATATTGTATGAGTGGTTAATTTGATTAAAGAGCTGTAAACTGTTTATCATGCGAGTATGGCTGTGCCGGTCTTCATGTTGCAAAGCTTGCAGTTGTTTGAAATTGGACACACTGCCATGAAAAAAGCAGATCGCTATTGGTGGGTGCAGATTAGGCTTTTTGCTTAATTGGGTTTAATTAAACTTCAATCTGTTCTAGGTAATTCCCATAAGCCTTATTACTTTGAAGGTTAATTTTCAGAAATGGTCTTGAAGACAGGATTATATTCTGTGAAAGACTTCATCATCCACTATCCAGAACCTAGGTTGTATGGAAAGAAAACACTAAACCCTGAAAATGGTAACAGAGAAACCGTGTTTTTGAAATTTTCAATGTTATAAAAGAATTTTGTTTTTGAAATAGAGAATTTCTAAAATGTTTCCAAAACAAGAAGACTCGAATGAAGTTTCCTTGCATCTTAGTTCAGAATTGGTAGAACTTCAGATTTTTATTGCTGCTGAAATGAGTTTTTACTTTCGCTTGGTTATTGAAGCTGCTATTATCTGATTGCTTTACAACTTCACAGCGGTTTATGTACTTTATCTCACATTTATGTTTGGTTTATGCAGCATATGCTACATGCTGAATTTCCACCCTCAATTGGCTTTTTTGATACTTACCGATACAATTTTTTTTTCATGAAAAAATATAGTGTCTTTAGAATGTTAAAAAAAGACATTTCCTCCAGACATTAATGTCCTGACTGTTCCTTGTGAATCCTCAATCCTATGTTATTTTGGTGTAGAAAATAAACATAAATACAGCTATTATCCTTAATTTGCTAATTTCATGGTTTAATGAAGATAAGTTTCTATGTTGTCAGGATGAAACTGGGGTATACAAGAACCTTCTACAGGAAATTGCACAAAGAGTTGCTGCTCCATTGCCACAGTATAAAACATTCAGGTCAGGTTTGGGGCACCAGCCTGTTTTTACTGGGGTTGTAGAATTGGCTGGAATTACTTTCACAGGTGAACCCGCCAAGAATAAGAAACAAGCCGAGAAGAATGCAGCTATGGCAGCTTGGTCATCTCTAAAGCAATGTGAGTTTCCTGTCAACTTGTTCATCCTTAAAAAACTGCTACGAATGTCTGTATTCTAAGTTGTGATACTTTCATCCTTAAAAAACTGCTACGAATGTCTGTATTCTAAGTTGTGTTGTGATACTTTCATCAAACATGTGTTTCTTATTAAACTGCAAATGACTGTTAAATAATTTTTATGTAATACCCTCGAGAAAATACATTAGCTGAGAAAATACATAAGCTGAGAAAATACTCAAGTGCCCAATTTTAAACGGTTGGGTTTGCACCGAAACTTGAATAAAAAAATTCTATGTAAAACCGATTTTTTATAAAATCAAACCAAAACAGAACCAAATTTGTCGGTTTAGTTATTTTTTTTGGTTTGGTTTTTGCACTCTCTTAGTATGACCCAATCATAAGATCTGTACTAATGGGTGTTCCACGGTTGTGCTAATTATGATTTTGAATTGCAATTTGCTACTTGGTATTTTGCACATAAGTTTATGTATTATTTTTTTGTCAAGGCTGCTGAGTCTGTATATTGTCTTTTAAAGTTATCAATAGCTGCTCTTTAACTATTATAGGCAATGTTTCCTTGTTGCTACTTGTAATGCATGTAACACAACTGGTGTTGTAAATTATCTGAATGTATCTTTCTGTTTCTTTTCTTTTCTTGGCCAGTGGCAAAAGAAGATGCGAGTTCTTCATCTGTACCAGAAAACAATGATGAATTAGAACAAATAACAATAGCCCGGGCCTTGTTGAATTACCGTCGGAAGGAGAAGATGATAATAGCAAATTCTCCCAATTCCCCTATACCGTTTTCTAGAAAGTTCCAAATGCATAGCCCTAGGCCAACAAGTCCACAGCCTGCACCTGCTACTACATCTAAAATCCTCCCCTTTATTTGCTCAAGAACAACTCGAAATAGACCTACCTCAACAACAATACCTGATAGATCTATGCCAGCCAAACCAACATCAACCACCACTAACGAGAGAATTTTGCCGCCGCCACAACAACCTCCACTAGACCTTTGGGCATCTCATGCTCAGAAATTCCCTGCAGTAGGAGCAGCTCCTTACGTCCCTATCCGACAATTTAGCGCACATTGCCATGGCATGGCTCAACCCGTTAGAATAAGAAGTGTAACGCCTGTATTTGCCGCACCGCAACGTCAGCCACCGTCAATACCTCCTCAGGTGATGCGAGGACTACCTCAACAACCTCCACCGGTCACCATTAGGCAAACGTGTCCGGTATATGCAGCTCCACTATCAGTTCCGAAAGAAGATTCTGTAAATGTTCGAAAAGATAGTCTTAGTGTTGGAAAAGAAGATTCTCCTACCATTCGAAAAGAGCAGCCAGCTGTTCTGGAAGATCCTCCGACTGTTGAAGGAGATATTCCAGCTGCTCGGGAAGTAGATTCTCCGACTTCGAAGGCTGTTCAAGAAGATAATGTGGTGGTTAAAGTAGAAGAGTCTGTAAGCATTACGGAAGAAGATCAACCAATTTCTGTTCCTGTTGCCGATCCAATTAAATCTGCAGCTCAACTAGTAGAAACCGGGAGCTCAAGTAAAACAAATTTACTAGAATCGGGGATGATACAGATCTTGGAACGACTCGGAATCTGAAAATGGCTGGGATCATAGTTGGGCGTGATGAGTTTTATGCTCGACTCACTTTTGTTTCAGTGTCATGTCTCAACTTTATTATGAGTGTTCCCATTTCATCCTTTTTTTTACTGCTTCTCATTTTGTTTTCTTAGAAGTTACATTTACTGCAGGCAGGTTAAAATTAGCAAGGGCAGTGCCTAATCTTTTTAAATTCAGGAGTTATGCCTATATTAGCATGGTGTAGATTGATGTTGCAGATTTATGGGCTACAAAAAAGATTGATGTTGCAGATGTTTTTGTTTAAACTGAGTTTAGGGCCTTAGTTTGATTAGTGGCAAGTAAATTTTCCTGAAGTTTTGATCATCTCAATTTATAATATGTGTTTGTCTTTTGCCTGAGATACGAATGATTTCCAATTTCATTAGGAAATTTCTAGTTTAGATTCCGATTAGAATCATAATCATATGAACGAACTCAATAAATTTTTTTATGTCCGGAAGATGATGAAATTTGGTTACAAGAGTCTCAAATTTAATTATATAATTGAACTTATATTACAATAACACGACTTTTTAACAACACTAGTGTCGCTTTACGTGTTTCACACGTGGCCCGTAATGTGACTCATCAAATTATCAAATAAAATTGAAATAATAGTTAATTTGGAATAGTTTATCTTATTAAATACTCTAAATGTCTGTTTTAATCTTTCAAAAAAATTAATTGATACTCAAATTTTATAATTATAGAAAATTTTAATAGAAAATATAATGTAAAAATTAAAATAGTAGTTCATTGAAATAGTTTATCTTATTTAGAATTCTTTACGAGTAAAAAAATAATTAAAATAGTAATCATTAGATAGTTAAAGTAGTACATTTTAATTAGTACTCTATACAATTATTTTAACATAATAGTTTATTTTAAGTAGTACTCTAATTTATCTTAACATAGTAGTTTATTTTAAGTAGTACTCTAATTTTAATGACTATCTTAATAGTTTTCAATTAATAATTAAATTTTATAAGTGAAAAGAACAATAACGTATAAGTGAAAAGAACAATATTTTAAACTTTTTTCTTAATGAAAAGAGGTTAATTTAGTGCCTCGGGGTAGAGGTGAAACATAAATACATACGTCAGGGTATAAATGAATTTTTTCCTAGGTCAGGGTATAAACGAAAAAAAAGTTCAAGGTGAGTAGTTTTTAAGTAATTAAGCCCCAAAAATAAAGGGAAACTTGAACCCCGATGTTGGTTATTATCGTCAATTAGAAAAGGGTTATCTTTTTAATGAACGAAGGATCACTTTACTCCCTCAACTTGGCACAAAATATCAAAAACGTCCAAATTAACAAAATAATATCACTTTGACCTTGAACTTGTCAAAAATGGTATAAAATCACCCCTCCCCACTCTCATCCAAGAGAGTGAGATATACTCCCCGGTTTTGATAGTGGTCTATTATTTTCAAGGTGGTTTTTGATGGAGAAAAATTAAAATGGTCCTAATTTTTTAAAACATTATAAATTAATACCTAATAATTTAAAATAAAATAAAATTAATCCCTTTAATTATAAATTTTATAACAAATTAATCCCCAAATTTCATAAATACAACAAATTAACCTCTAAAAATTTATATTTTTAATAAAAAATTATTTTTTTTAATTTTTTTTTTAAAAACTGAACAGACCCGTGGGTCTCCTCAATTCTCTCATGAACAGACTTGGGCCTGTTCTTGAGAGAACAGATCTGAATATGTTCTCTTAAGAACATATTTCCGGCGAGGAGGAGCTCCACCTCGCCGGAAATTGGAAAAAATTGAAAAAACGTTTAAAAGGGTTCCTAGATTAATTAGGGTTAAATTATAATTAAATGGGAAAAAAGTCATTTATGCCCCTAACGTTTGCCTCAAGGATTAAGCAAACTCTCCACGTTTAAAAAGATTCACATATGCCCCCAACGTCTTAAAAAGTGAACAACCATTTCCCCATTTTGACTTATAAATGAAACTTTGGGGGTCTGATTGTCAAAATTGGAGGGTCTGATTGTTCATTTTTCAAGACATTGGGGGCATATTTGAACTATTCTGGACGTTGAGGGCTTGCTTGATCCTGGAGGCAAACCTTAAGGGCATAATGACCCTTTTTCCTAATTAATTAGTATCTAAATATAATTTATTAGAGTAAATTATAATTAATTAGAAACACACTCTCCAATTAAGGTGCCACATCAGTATAAGGGTGTTTCTGTACCGGTTTTGACAAGTTCCGGGTAAAAGTAATCCGGTTTTGATAATTTGGACGTTTTTGATACTTTGTATCAAGTTGAGGGGGTAAAGTGATCCTTTATTCTTCTTTTTAATGTCAAATCTTTACGAGTGCCTTCAACAAATCTTTCAAAATCGATAGAATTAGCTCAATTTGGAATATTCAGACCTTCTTTGATCATGTTTTAATCGAACTCTAAGTTATTACTTGCAAAATTAGCTCCAGTGACTAGAAAAGGTTTTTAATATTTCAAAATGGACTATTTCTGCCAATTTAAAAAAATTATTATAACTGATAACACTCATAGAAATTTAATATTAAAAAAGGATTAACCCGTTAGAAAAGAAAACCTAGGATGATAAATGTTGGATCCAAACAAAACTATTGCACCCACCAAACCATCTAAAATAGGTTACTATCACATTTTTTTCAAAATCAAATTATCAAACCAAATACAAGATGTGAATGGACCACCTTTGATTATCTTTATATTGGATGATATGAATAGTATATAAGCCCATGAAATTTTGATCAAGTCAAGAAGCAGAAGGTGGTCAATTTCATAGGGTGAAATGTTGCTGAGTTCTTGATTACCTCATTAATGAAAAACTTTGTATCATAATTAAGTACTAATAATATTAAAAGATTTATTAACAATATTAAATGATAAACAAAAGAAATGAATTATGAGTGGAAATCCTGCAATGAGTTGAGTTGAGATTCAATTAAAAGGTGGAAATCACATGCAAGACGAGATTATTAAATTAGTGGGGTATGATTCAACCATTGATCATCACTCGTTAATTAAATTTTGTGGCCCCTACGTTATTATAGCATCATTGCATTTCATGTTACAAATTTCAACTAATTAGATTAGTGTTTGAGATTTAGAGCTTAATTGCTCTACAGTCTATTGAATGCTTTTCAAATTCATTGAATCCATTCAATATCAAGAATATATAAATGTCAGTTCACCAAACGGTCAAGTAGTTAGATAAAACTTAAACAATATTAACCTAAAATTATACTCCAGTAACCGATTTTAGATCTGGTTGCTCAGTCCGGACTCACTACGTGTGTGAGAAAGTGTTAGATAAAACTTAAACAATATTAACCAATAAATTATATTTAAAATCAATTGATGTTAAGTGTAGATGTGTTAAAGATAATCTCACATTGTTTAGGAGAACAAATATAAATGAGTTTATAAGTGTAAAGGTTCAACCACCTATTAACTAGTTATAGTTATTAGGTTATGGTTGAATCTATACACTCTCATAAGTATATGGGGTTGTCATATTCTCACCTATATAAAATCAATTACTCCCACCAATATTTCTAATATGGTATCAGAGCGGGTCTGGTCCGGGTTCTTAATTTGCCGGTTGTCCGTCTGAATGTCCAGTCCCAGCGATCCGGTCCGGTGTTGCCGCTGCGTATTAAATCAAAAATATCAGTGGGTTTGGCCCGAATTCTTAATTTGCCGGTTGTCCGTCTGGATGTTCATTCTCAGCGGTCCGGTCCGGTGTTGCCGCTGCTTGTTAAATCAAAAAGAAAAAGTATCAGCTTCAGGGGGAGTCAATTTCAAGTGCCAACCGGATGTCCAGTCCCGATTGCATTTGAGGGGGAGTGTTAAAGATAACCCCACATTGCTTAGGAGAACATATATAAATGAATTTATAAGTGTAAATGTTCAACCATCTATTAACTAGTTCTAGTTATTAGGTCATGGTTGAATCTATACACTCTCATAAGCATGTGGGGTTATCATATTCTCACCTATATAAAATTAATTACTCCCACCAATATTTCTAATAAGATGTCCATTTCAACACTCTTCCTCACACGTAATATGTCTGGACTGAACAACCAATCTCCCCTCACGCATCTCACGGTCCACGGATCAAATTCAAATTATGTAAATGGATAAAACTCTGATATCATGTTAGATTCTATCTTACTACCAATTGGTTTTAAAATAAAATCTAGCGGATGGGACACCATATAATCAAAATTGAGAGAAGTAACAAAAAAAATGACAAAAATAATCTAAATGTTAAATAATAGTTCGAGGACATTTGAGGTATGAATTACAATTTAATAATAGTTGAAAAAGTTAGAAAAAAGTTCGGGAATAGTTGATAAAAGTTATCTATTTATTTATCAAATATTAAAAGAGCAAAAGATCAATATAGTTTCTGACTTATGACTCGTGATCAAATAACTCACTCTCAACTATTTTAATCAATTAAGGATGGTATTTTTTATTTTTAGATCAATAGAGAATAAAAAAAAGTACAATATAAACAAGTTTATAGACTGAGATGATCCATTTTTTAGTTGATCTAATAGAGTTTTAGTTGTCCTAAGATTAAAAAAATATTATTTTTTATTGATCAAAATTATTTAAAAAAGAACCATTTAATTCGAATTATAAATTTAAAAACCGATACCATCCTTTCCTCAATGTTAAAATAAGCATTACATTCAAAATTAAGAAAAGTTGCCCAAAACAAAGGTTTGCTTGTATAAAATGTTCGGTTGGTAGGTTCTATATTGCATAGGACACAATTATTACAAGATTGAGGTTAAAAAATGCTGTCTTTTCCATTAACTTGTTCATCAACCTCCATCTTTATGTATGTTTGAGAATTCCAATGTGACTTTCAATCCAATCCCAAAAAGAATTTTTCGAACAAATTCACATAAACTTACAACTTTTAATCATCAAATAAAGTCCTCTTTTCTACAAATAGAGGCACCAAAAAATGAGGTTGCATTGCATCACAAAGCTCAACGCTTGTGTATGCTTAATATGTTATATAGTCATTCCCTTTCATTAAATGCATTGAAAAACACTCTATTTCCTCTCTTACATTTTATGAGAAAATTTTAAATATATCGAGACTATCATATTGTCATCCGTAGATTGAACTAATCACGTTTTAACACATCATTAAATGATGTTAAAATTATAATAAATTTGTAATAAAATTTGTTCAGATTGTAATGATGATATTATAATTTTGTCATTATTTTAATGAGATGTTATAACGTGATTAGCTTAATTTACGGATGACGTGATAAATGCAGTCTATCTAATGATTTTTCTATATTTTATAGTATATACTTTTGTTTTCACATGATGTCTTATTTTACATATATTTTCTTTTAAATTATAAAATGAAATAAATAAATAATAAATTTATAGTTTTCTTTTTTTGTTTGAAAATAAATTTATAGAGTTCTAAAACATATGTTGAATATAATTTGTTTAAAATGAAATAAAAGAACTATTATAATTAGATTAGAGTAGAATAAACTATCGTTCCTCCAAACATTGATTGTTTTTCAATATATCTTCTTTTTTTTTGATAATAATAATAATATTTCATTAATAGGTAAATAAATGTACAACTTGATCTAAATGTAAGCTAAACAATACATTCAAGAAGTACATAGAGAGTAGGACATCAGTAAAATAGCAGAAATTTATATCTAAATTCTTCAAACGCGTTGACGGAGCTCTTTGGATGTGCAACTCGGCGATCCGCCCGCTCCACTCGGTGATTATTTTGAACCACAAATCGACTCTTTGGTCTTTGTATGAGTCCGATTGATAGAATAATAGAAATAAAAATTCTCTTGATAATACTTTAGATCTACACCCCAAGATAATTTCCATGAAGGAAATAAGAAAATCCACAAAGGGTAAAAATAACTCCACAAAGGAAGACAAAAACTCCATAAAGGAAGAGAAAAAGCACAAAATAAAAATGAAATCTAAAATTATTGAAAGCAAACACTACAATAGAAGAGATTTGAGAGTGAGGGAGGTGATTTAGACCAAAAAATGGCCAAAATCACCTTTTTTCAATATATCTTCTAGTTATCGTTATTTGACATTATTTTTTATACTTTTTTTTTATCTATTTTGTAATATCTCGAAACAATCGTCGGCCAGTTTTATTTTTGCCACCTTTTTTAACTAGTTTTTTTAACATAATTTTTTTTTTTGATTCTGTAGCTGGATTGCATCTCAATATATATGTCGATTATTGAATACGTGATGTCATTTTTTTGTACTTTTTTGTATGTTTTGTTTTATCTCCAAACAATCATTAATTATTTATTTATTTCGCTTTTTTTAACTTTTTTTTTTGTGTAAATTCGGCTTTCATCTTGATTTTTTGATTCCACAACTGGTTATACGTAGACTATTATACTTCACTCCTAGCGTTAACCATGGCTAATTACCTAGACTTGATCCACTTGAACTGAATTTGAACACTTATTTTTTATGAAATTCGATCTGAATATGAGTTTTGAACTAGATCCGTTTGTATGTTGCGGGATTATATTTTAATTTCAGTTAAATTTTATGCAGAACTGAGCCGTATAAATTTAACATACGATAAACTTTGAGTATTGAATTTTAGGTCCGAACCGAACTTGAATTGGAATTTAACTAGCTATAAACAAAAGTTAATTTTTTGGTTGAACATTAGATGACCCGGAATCCGCCCAAGCTTAGCTCATCATCAGCATGGAAATTAACTCCTACCCTTTAATGTTCTTTGTCAATTAATGCACGTCACATAATATTCAGTAAAAAAATGATGTCGTTCCTAGTTGTTCCTTATTTCTCTTTTAAGAATTCAATTAAAATGAGTATATAAATAGTTTCATGTAAGTAGCAAGTTATGTTTGGACCGTTCAGTTTCTATTTCGGATTAAAAATCCTTATCAAAGATGCAAAATTAAAAATGGTCCAACATGAATGTGTTGGGTAGGTTGTAACAGAAACATCCAAATCATCTCTGTGTTTTAACTCAACTTCATCTTCTGCTCATCTGTCATTTCACTTTGCATGTATCAAATTAATGTTCAAAACTATAATTTCATTTTATTGTACATTTTATTCTGTTTTCTTTTCAAACTAATTATGCATTGCACGGTCCAATTTCATGTCAGATGTGGCTCATTATAGGGACACCCAACTATTTTTTTTTTTTTTGAATATAAGTTTGTTCATTGTTGGATTGTTGCCGTGACAAATATATTTAATTTAGATTGTCAAATTATCAAAATCGAAAAATCGGTTTTGAAATAAAAATTGAAATACGGTGACAATGAGAAGTGAAATTTAGTGATTTTGCAGTGTATTTGACTTAAACTCGAATTAAATAAACTCTAGCACCAAGAGTAGGGAGATAGCTTATGGAGCCTCAAAAAGAGACTTATGCCCATAAATCTTTTCTCGATTAGTTAGAATGCGATTCTATATCCAAATTAATCTTAAGAGTCAAGTTTGCCTAACCTAAAAGTATGACCAAGGACTAAAAGCTTGAGAAATATAGGTCGGACATCTAATTAACTTTGCAGTAACTAAAAAAGAAATAAGAACTACTCAAAATAAAAATTTAAATGCACAAAAAATCATAAATTTTTCCACACAAATAATGTTTTGGGTATAAAACGACGCCGTTTTAAGTGTAAACCGGCATCGTTTTGGATATAAAACGACACCGTTTTGAATTAAAAAAACGCAAATTTGATAAATAATTGCAAAATTAAAAAGTTCATGCTAAATATGCAAAAAATAAAAATTCGTGTTAAATATCAAAAACACACGAAAGTTGATGATTTTTGATGCATTTAAACCTAAAATAAATTAAATTTGAATTATTTATAGAAGTTTACTTGATTTTATATATTTTAATTTATGTTTTTGATTATTGTCACTTAAAAAAATTAATATTAATGGTAGTCAATGTCAATTTTACTCATTATATTTTATTTAGCATTTCACTGTTAAAATAATAGTAAAAATTTAATTAACTTACCTTTTTTTTTATCAAAATTTCAGTATTGAAAATTATATTGAGACAATTCAACAACAAAGATGTAGATAATTAGTCATATATACGACTTTCATTTTTTGCAATAGTCATTTTTTTATTTTATCTTCTTTAATATAAGTTATTTTTTTTACGTAATTTTTGTTATCTTTCTTTATTGAAGTTTATTTTGTTTTATTTCATAAAAATTAAGAAGAGATTCCAATTAAACAATCATGTAATTTGATTTTTAAAATTTATTAGTCGATCTACGAATAACACTACATTTATTATTATCCGAGCATGGCGTTCTATATTAGATAATCAGAACTATACTTTAATATTTATAAATATTTCAATGTTAATAACTTAATGAAAACTTTTTTTATGAATATTTTTTTTAGTTTTCAATTTTAAAAATTAAAAATAGAGAAAATAAAATAAAAAATCAGAAACAGAAAAGAGAAAAGTATTTTCTACAGCTAAACAACACCTAAGGCGCCGTTTGAATTGAGGAATTTTGAAGGAATAAAATCTATGGATATTGTACAATCTATGGATTTTACCGAAATTCATTGTTTGGTATGAAAAAATGACATGACTATCCATGAATTTTCAAATTCCCTCATACTCCAAAATCTCTCATTTAAATTCCCACTTAGGAGGTGGGAAAGTTAAAATCCATCATTTTTTTAATTAAAGATGGATTATGCCAACATTTAATTATTCCATATATGTCCTTATAAATCATGGATTTTATATACATTCCAAACGATAAAATTATAAGTCCATGGAATTCGCATTTCATTGATTTAAAATCCATTAATTTAGCAAAATCTATTGATTTTAAAAGTCTCCAATTCAAACAGTGCCTAAAGCTTTTGTTGTATTGTAATAAAAGAGAGTATAAGATAACCTCAAGACGTAGATGAGTTGGTAAGGCGCTCTTCTAATTTAAGTGAGGTCGGGAATTCGAACCGTACTTATATATGCAGCCGTTTAAAACTTGGGGTCAGAGTTTTGCATCCCGCAAGAGACCTATCCGACTCGAGTGAGGATTAATCTGAATATGGAAGGTTTAAAGGTGCCGTTTTATAGTTGAAACTCGTTCAAAACACCTCATGATCAGATAAAAAAAAGTACTATAAGATAACAAAATTGATTTGATATGTTCAAGTGGACCAAATTGAAACAGATTTTTGGGCAAAATCAAAATCTGTTTTCGGCCATGCTGATCTTATTGTATGAAACATTTTTTTTTTCAAAGATTGTATGAAACATTTAATACTGCAGATTTGGGGTCCTCCATTTTCAGGCCTTCTGTCCATTTAATTATACAACAAAACACACAACAATTCTGTATTCTTTTCGGTAATTAATAAGTAATGTTTATTTTATACTAATCCAAATAAATTTTTAAATTATTTATCGATGAGTGGAGTAATTTTTAATTTGTATAAAAAATTAAAGAATTTTACTCCTAGCTCCATGCAGTGTCGGCAATTGCCACCTTTATTTATATTTTTGAAAAAAATCATATGTATTCATATATGATTAAATTAAATTAATTGTATTTTTTATAAATTATTGACCCCTTTATTTAGAAAATCAAATTTTTTTCCCATTTTTAATTTGAATTACTTGCTACCCCATTGTCCTTATGGCGACTCAAATTCAAAAGATTTACCGCTCGAGCTAATTCATGTCATGTATTTTTTATATATAAATTAACATATTGTACTATATTAAACTTAAAAGTATTAAAATTAGAGTTAATTACATATTTAATTATATATAAAATCACTACATTTACATAAAATTTAAAAAATAATATGACCTTTAAAACATGTCAATTCAGGACATGGCCTTTCATTTCTTTATAAAAATAACACACATTCTTAAATAAAAATTTGCTGAATTGCACATCCAATTGGTCTGCCATGTGTCATGCCACGTTAGTAAAAACGTGATTAAAAATTGTCGATGTTGTTTTTGAAAAGAAACGAAAGATGGTGCTCTGAATTGACACGTTTTAAAGGTCGTATTATCTTTGAGATTTCGTATAAAAGTGGTGATTTTATATGTAATTAACCCTTAAAATTACATATAGTTATGAATAAATGGCATCAGATTGCAATATTCGTCGATCTCTTAATAATTTAATTTTTAATTGAACTTCAAGAAGTTACTGATCCAATAAAAATGTTCAACATGCAAACTCAAAAGTAACTCTAAAAAAAAGATTTGTATATGTAAATAAAAAATTAAAAGTTTTTTTTTTCTTTCAAAATACACCAAAAAACTTTATACCAAAATAAATGTTTCATTAATTTAAAATTAAATAACAAAATTACATATACATTAATAGGATGGAAGGGGGATATAATTTCCTCTTTTAACAACAATAAAAAATGAATCAAAATCCTTTTAAGTTTGATTGAATATAATCTGTTATATTCAATTAATTGACACTTCTTTATAAAGTAAATATTATAGATAAATAAAATTTAAATTATGTTAAATTAATTTATATTTTCTCCGTCTCATTTGCTTTTACACATAAATTAAAAAAACATTTAATATCTTTATTTTTTCATGTTTTTTCATATTTTGCCCTATTAAATAATAGTAAAATTTTCATAGAGTTTATTTGAGATAGTTGGTAACAATAGGGACAAAATTTTCTCAATTCCAATCGACTATTGTAATAATCGTTGATCAGCAAGAAGACTATACGGCTCTTCGAGAATGTATCAAAACAAGGCCGAAGATGGTTGCGAAGAATATTTGAAACCACTCTAGAACCATCACACGGATTAGGGTAAAAATAAAAATTTAATGTAAAAATTCTCTAAAAATAGAAATAAGATTTTTAAAATAAAATATCATAAAATAGAATATTAGACTTTTTAAACGGAATGGAGGGAGTACTATTTTATAGTAATAATGCAGATTAGTTAATCACGGTAGATCGTGTTTAACCAATTTGAGAGCATTATAAAATAAGAAAAATAAGAGGTTAATGGAGTAATTTCTTAGAATCGAAGCAAATAAGAGGCTAATATTATCTATTTGAAGCTTTGGTAATAAATGTTCTACTTAAAAAAAAATGCAATCCCAAGAAACACATGCAAACTTTTGGTTTTTGAAAGAACACATGCAAATTTAATTACCTGAAAAATGAAAGAAAGTTTACCCAAAGAAAAGTTATGATGATTTTAGTGGGTCATTTAATCATTAAACATCCTTATACCCTAATAAGCCTACAAGTCCACATATAGACCACCATTTATATAACCATATATGCCTAAACTAATTATGTTAGTCTTTTTAGATTAGGAGAAATTAGGGGATAGTTGCATCAAGTAGTTAGAAAACAAAATCTAAACCAAAACCAAAACAAATACAAAATGCCACAGTAATTAACAATAATCACTTAGAAATAAAAAAGGGTAGTTGTCTCATATATGGTAATTTATCTAGGGTTAATGTCGTAAAAATTCACGAACTTTACAGGTTTTCTCATTTTAATCACACAGTTTCAATTTTTTCATTTTCATTCACGAACTACCACTTTTTCTCAAATTCATACGCGGTGCTGAGGTGTCACGGTTCCATTGGTGTAATTTGCTAAGGTGGATGTCGCTTTACACTAATGAATGAGTGCGACCTAAGCACCGTGTATGAATTTGAGAAAAAGTGGTAGTTCGTGTATAAAAATGAGAAAATATAAACTACGTGATTAAAATGAGAAAACGTGTAAAGTTCGTGATTTTTTTTGATATTAATCCATTTATCTAATATGACCACATTATTGTTTTGAAACAAATAATGAAGAAAATTTTCATTACTAAAACTACATATTGGAAATTGGAATCACTAATATATCAAGCTTTAAAGAGACATAAAAATCAATTAGAAGCAACAAAATTAGTAAAACCTATAGAACCAGACTGGTTTTGTAAAGAAATTGTGCAGAAAAATTAAATCAATTGACTTTTAATGTGATGTGGCTATGAATTTTTTTTAATCTTAATGTAGTAACTATATTATCATCCATCAATCCTACTCAAATAACAACTCTAAAATAAAATGTATATTCTTATATTTTATTTTTAAGTTAAAGGCAAAAACACATACTTTTTCCGTTTTTTTAGTTGTCGCTTTAAAAAATATATTTATCTTTAGATTAATGACACTTTTAAATTTTGAATAATTTTTATAACTATATTTTAATTTATTTACTAAATAGGTAATTCAATTTAATTTATATTAAACAATATAAATTCTCAAAACCAAAATAGCGTCCTAGCTCTTCGAGCTTTCTCCGCTATAATAGAAAAGGAGAAAAATGACTTGTCTATAAAAGCCTTGCTTCTAAAACAAAACGAACAAAGGGTCAACGCACCCCCTAAACTTGTGTCACGGGGTCATCTAACCAAATTTATACTTTTTTGAGCAAATAACCCCAAAACTCTTCATTTTCGGGTCAAGTAACCCATAATTATATTTTTAAAACGCGTAAAATACAAATCGGAGGTGAGAGATGCAAAAAAATAATTAAATACTTCCCTAATTGTTGCGATATAATTATCCTAAATCTGTTTTTTAAAATAAAAATATAAATTATTGGGTTATTTGACCCAAAAATGAAGAGTTTTGGGGTTAGTTGCTCAAAAAAGTATAAATTGGGCTAGATGACCCCGTGTCACAAGTTCAGGGGGTGCGTTGACCCTTTGTTCAAAACAAAACCAAGCCTGAAATATCAATTGGCATGAGCGCGCAAGCAGAGACATTATGATCTAATTGTTGAACAAGAACAAAAGTTAAATTTTTGTGACTTGCTTTATGGTTTTAAGTTTTAACTTAATCCAAGGATTTAGGAGATATGAGTCGGGTAGAACACATATTTTAAACTAGACAATATTAAAATCAAATTAAATTGAAAAATTAAATTTTACTTGAAAAAAATATATATTTTTAGTAAGTATAAAGATTTAGTTCATGATATGAATATGATTTAGTTTTTTTTTTTCGATTCGGTCGAACCGAATGCATAACCTACTTTGGACCATTGCATAGGTTTTGACTAATCTTGGTTCAATTTTACCCCTAATTCCAAAAAAAGGAAAGAGTATTGGTATCTTTATTCAGTCAGCTGTGGCCTTATGGGTTAAAAGGAAGCTTTTACAAGGCATGAAAGCAGTGAAATGATGACATAAAATTAAAAACTCAAACTACTCTTACTATTAACTATTACTGTTTACTATTTACTTTTTACTATTTACCTCACCAACTCAAAAATAAGTGTGGCATAGAAGCAAAGGTAGAGATAGAAAGAGAAACAGGTCAGCATTTTATTCTCTCCACAAAGTGGCTGACTTAGGTGGGCCCAAGTCTCCACTTCAACGACACCAACTCCTCAAAGCAATGACACGTCAGCATTCTATAATTTACGCAACAAATTCTTTTTTTATTTTTGTTTGTGTGCTGGGCCCAGAAAAGATGGGCCCACTTGATTAAACCCTAAAATTTGGGGCCCAAAGAGGTGGGTTAAGGAAGAAGCACTGGCATTTTTATTCCTTTCCTATGAAAAAAGCAATGGACGATGGGAAAAGGAAGATAGAAACCCTCCACCCACAATTGTGGAGGTGTAAAACCAAACTAAATCAGATTAAAATTTAATTTGTTTTAGTTAAATCGAATTAAAATTAAAAAAAATATTTTTTAAATTAGATATTTAATTAGCTGAATCTTTATAATTAATTTAATTTTTTAGTTAGAATATCAAAATTTGATTGAAAATTTATCATATGTAAAATTAAATCGAATTAAATTTGTGGGTTCAAATAATTTTTTTTTTTAAATTTTGGTTCACTTTTAGCACATTCCTACCCACAAGGCAATTAAGAAGGTAATTAACGATTAAAAAAGAAAAAAGAAAAATATAAAGAAGAGAGGGGGACAAAGTGGAAGGATGTTAATCCCATCACCTAAAGCTTACAAAAGAAAAAAGAAAAAACATACCCCATTTGACTTTGTTATTGCTCATCATATACAATTGATTGTACTATTTTATTTTATGTTTTCTAAAGTAAAAATAATTATGTCATTTATAGACAACTTTATGGTATTCTTATGCCAAATTCTCTTATAAACATTAAGGTTGCATCTTATATAGCATTGATAAAGATTGGCCATTTTCTTTGTCTTCTTTGATTGCCTCCAAAATGATCCTCAACTAGGTCTTATTTGATTCACTATATTTGAGCTTGTTATGCGTTTTACTATAATTCAAATATGTTAGGAAATTAGAGAATAGAAAAATAAGAGCGGCTATAATTATTAAATAATTAGATAAAAAGGTGGATAAAATAATTAAAAGATAATAATATTTAGAAAACAATACAAAAACAACCGTTGATTTATGTTGCATTTTTTTGTTAGTTTGGTCCACAGTATTTTTATAAGTTAATTTCATAAAAAAATCATCAACTTTACATATTTTTTCATTTTCATCACATTATTTAGAAAATGTTATATAAATTTATCATCTTTTAATTTTTTTTTATCTATCACTGATGTGAAAATCTGTGTTTTCCTCCTTTCAAATAAATATCATGATCTGACCAATGTCCTAATTAAAATAAAAAATATCTTCATCTTTCTCTTTACTTGTCGATTCTAGTTATTGGATCAATAAAATACACCAAATTATCACATCGTTGATAGGTTTGCAAAAAAATAAAAGTTGATGAATTCATTAAATTCATAAAATAATAATGAAAGGCTAAAAAATAACCTTAATATTGTATCCCAGACTCTTATAGCCCTTGCATGTTTTTTGAGGCTCAGTGATGACCCTCATGTTACTAAAATCTAAAATTTACACCCCTCTCATGTAAACGTTTTGAGTAATAGCGTCTTAGAGAAGGGTGCAAATTTTAGGTTTTAATAACATGAGGGTCATAATTGAACCTTAAAAAACATGAAAGGGCCATAACAGTCTCGATGGCAACATTAGGGTCATTTTTTAGTCTTCTCCCTAACATAATATATTTGGAGCCATCTTTTTAGGTTAAATGCATATTACATCACGAGTTTTAATATAATTTGTACACATTGTTTAAAATTGAAAAATCATCATCACTTTTGTTTTTGATAAATCGGGATATCGATTTTTTGTATAAAAACGCTGAAGTGGACACCAAAATATACAACCACGTTAATATTTTTTCATTAAAAATATATTGATATTTTGATTTGCCAGAAAATTAAAATTGATAACCGATTCATTAAATTTAAAATTCGTGTTATAATTGTAAACACGCTCAAAATTTATAATTATTTCTGCAATTAAATGATATTTATAAAGGGAGGAAGTATATACATGGACGGAGATAAGGGAGTCTAGTAGGGGCATTAGCCCCCTAAATGTTTTTCAAAAAAGCTTTTTTCACCCTTAAATAATTTTTTTTAGATTTTTTACCCTCTTAAATAAAAAAGTCTTTATACCTTTCCAATTATCTTATTTTTCACACCCTTCAAAAAATAAATTTTGGATTCGTACCTGAATATACAGCAGAAGTGCTCCTTGTAGAGTGCATATTAATGCAACAATTGAGGCAGCTAGATGCCAAACATGCTTAAAAAGATGCATGAAAATTGGTAGTGGGATTTTACTATATGTATGCGACTGGCATATCAAGGAACCTAAGTGAGAAAGATATTGTTGTGATCTTTAACAATTTTTAATGGAAATAATAATCATCAATACATCAAATTATTATATCCAACTAATTTATGAAGCCACATGTCACAAAATAACAATATGCATGGACACATAAAAATTGTTATGTACCCATCAAGAATATACTCAAATCTATTTTTGGAAGAGAATTATAAAATAATTAATAATACCTCCACCAACACCAAATTTAGAACTGCAGAGGGTTTTTTATATTGAAATGTCAATTTCATTACTTTTTTTTTGTTTTCTTTTTTAGTGTGTGTTGATTAGTATATTGTGGATTTATTTTTGGCAATATGGAATTAGTTCATTAGTATGCTTGGAATTAAAGGAAATACAGTCAAACTGAAAAAGTTATTCTTTTTCCAAAAACTAAAATAAATTTGGGTGTTTAAATCTTTTTTACTTCCCATCATTTGTTTCAAAACAAAGATACGTTCCAACCATGATACTAGCAAGTGATATTAGCAATTTCTTACTAGGTTAAATATCCATACATAAAAATCAAATTATATTTATTTAAGTGTTAAGAAGAGTGTTAAATTTTCTCAGTCACTAAACTTTCTTTTATTTTACAATTTTAATTACTATACTTTTGAAAGGTTTTGTTTCTTCGTAAATTCACTTGACTCGACAAATGAAATGTGTAATTTCTCTTGATAAAAAAGATCTCGCTTTTTAATATTTTATTCAATCAAATCAAAAATAGATAATAGCATAGAATTAGTTTTATTCTTTTTATCCTCTTCACAATTTAATTAAATAATTATTTTAGAGTATGATTCTCTATTTAGTAAGTTTTTTTTTTTTTTTTAAAAAGATGGTCTCGTTAATCAGTGAAGTTAAGATGTGTACAGAAGGTTCCAACAAATTCAGGCCAGAAAGCTTTAGGTTAAAAGAGAAGGGTATGGAAAATGACCACCAAATGTAGAATTGAGTCAATCTTTGACTTCTTTACAACTCTTATTCATTATGGCTCGGGTAGCCCCTCTGAGTTCAAATTTCCTATGTTTCTCTTAAGTGCATTAGATAGATGACATATAAATAAAATTATAAAATAATTATTATATTAAATATTATTTTATTTATTTGTCATTTATATAAGTGGAATAAGAAAAATAGAGAAAATTTTTAATTTGAGGAAAATCCACTTCCCATTTTTTATGAATGAATTTGTATACACTTTAAGGAATTCTGTATTTGGCAACAAATTTTAATACTGTTAATTTTTTTTTGCTGCTAAAAAACCTTTTGCAGTATTAATTTTGAAAGTTGCTGCCATTAGTTAAGTTATAGCAGCATTTTACAGTTAATTTTGTTACAAATTACTTAAGGTAATATTTTATTAGCAGTAACATGCCACAATTTTTTGTTGTTGTTATATGTTAACAGTAACAATTTTAGCACTATTAACAGCAAAAATATTTGCTGCTAATTCTAGTATTTCTTGTAGTGATATTTAAAGGCTACAAAAATTAAAAATTTACACCACTCAAAAGACCTATGCACATAAAAACTGTGACTTTCGAAAAGAAAAAAATATCAACCGAATAATTTAAATTTGAATTTCTATAAAAAATTAAATTCCTGAATATAAAAATCTTAAATTAAAACATTTAAAACGAAAAACAAACTTTTAAAAAATAGAAATAGATAATATCCGATTTTTTTTACATAAACTTAGTCTAGCATGTTATCCGTAGGAAGTCAATCATATTATAACACGTCATAAATGATGGCATTATTGATTTCTCATTTGTTATTTTTTTTACATTTTTTAATAGTGACATTTCAATAATGTCATCATTTTAATGGCGTGTTATAGTGTGATTGATTTAGTATACGGATGACGTGGTAGATTAAGTCTGCCTAATAATTTTTTGATAATGTCTCACGCTTTGGAAATTTTTCCTATTCTTCGCCTAATTTTTCAAATATCTATATCTACAAAATACTTCATAAATTGTCATAATCACGTCTCGAAATAACATAAATCCACTAATTAATGTAATAGTTGAAAAGATGCAGTATAACCCAACTTAAACCAAATTTTTGAAAAACTTCATACTAAACCATTCTAGCAAAATCACAAATGAATATATGATTTTGAGTTTTCTCTTGATTATAAAATCCACAATTTGAACTATCCACAGATATAATCATTCGATGAGTTAAAAAGGACAGAGATGGTACCCGATAATGAAATGAAGTACATGTAAAATTAATATTATCATTGTTTCAATTAACTTTGCAATTATTCTAATTTAATTAGGTTTCGGTACAAGTATATCAAAGAGTTTCTTTACTCACTATAATTGTCTGAATATTCCTACGTCATGAATATCATGGTTAGTTTAGTAAGCTAGACTATAAGGCGGAGCTTCATGCAACGTACCAATGAGACAATCATCACTAATCGCAACACGATGATTAGCAATAAAATTTGCGTCCCGGTATATATGAAAGACTTTGACCTTCCTCTTCTCCAATACGAGCTGGTTGTCCACTTTTAGAATCCATTTTTTAGTTTCTAATCTCCAGTCTAACTGAAGCCCATGCAAGAAAACTAGCAATTATGCACCTAAAACTGATTCTGAATCAATCGTCATGGAGATACTCCTAAGCCAAGAAATGGAGATATGTCATGGTTCTCTTCTCTTCGCCCAAAAACAATTTACCCCACTCTATAATGGATGTTAAATCAAATTTGATTATGATTAGCAAATTCATGTCTAAGAACTGTTTGATTGTGCCACATCCAAAGACGCCAAATGTTCATTCCACAAAAACATTCTCAATTTCTTGCAAAATTAAATCGTCTCGTGCCCAATATATATATATATATATATGAATTAGAATCAAAAATAATTAAACTCTAACAATTGTAATGTAATAATTTAAAAAAGTTACATAATTTAGAAATAATTAAATTATTTGGAAATTATTTAAACAAAGTTATACATTATAAATATAACATCGGATTGTATCGCGGTGTTCATTGAAATTAAATCAATAACTAGTTACATGTATTTTTTGGCCTGATGGTACAAAAAGTTCAAACATTTATATTTTTTTATAATTTAAATCAAACATTTTAAATTTTTTTTACTAGCTCAATTTCATCTTTTTGCTGCAATTCCATCCAATTTTCAAAATCAATTTAATTTTATCCATGTAGGTGCTAAGCCGGAATTTACAATAATATCGTTTAATAATACCTAAAAACCAAACCTTTACAAATTTAATCTTTTTTTCCTCCAGCCATACAAAAAGACTGGAAAAAACTCAAAAAGAACCTGAAAATAAAAAATAGATAATTAGAGGGACCAAATAATACAAAATGAAATATAAAGACCTACGAAAAAAAATGTAAAGTACAGGGGACTCTAGATGGGTTTGGCCTTTACAAAAACAAATCAACTGTTTATCGTAGTTGTGTGGAACCGCAAAACAAGTAGGTAAAAAAGAAAACTGATAATTGAAAATAAATAAATAAATAAAGTAGAATAAAAGTAATGCCAAAAAATAGGGACTTTTTTTTAAAAATATCTAATTTTTTGAAATTTTTGTAGACATGCCCTTTTTTTGATAGTTTATTAGTAGATTATTGATAATTTATTGATAGGTAGATAAAAAAAGATTTTTTTTGTAAAAAAAATAAAAAATAAAATATAAAGGATAATTTCCCTAAAAGTAGAAAGGTCATCATGATTCATAATATAACAATTTATTATAGAAATCGTAGCATATGATTCAAAAGATTAACAATTTATCTAGCAAATATAATCCACAATTGCATATCTGTCCAGTTAGCTAAATATAATTCCTGAATATAGTGAATTTTCCAAAAGAAAACAATTTTTTAATGGATGATTTACAAATATCACAGCTCATTTTCAAATTATAATATCGATCAGTCCATTCCAGATAATGCAATAAGCGCACTAACTCTCAAAATGCAGATGAGACCATAAATAATATAATCTCCCGAAATATTATATTTATTTTGCTTTATTTCCCTCCAAATTTAGTAGTAAAAAATACACAATGATTGAAGCAAAAAGATTAAATTCAACCCGATGCGAAATTAAATAATAAAATAAAATAAAATAAATGATTGTTGTTGCTTGTAATGCAATGCAGCTTTATTATTGTTTATTACGCAAAGATAGCTACTGGACTGATCCACCATTCTAGAGTAATTTAATCCATTATTAAGTCAAATTAATTATTCTTAATTTTACACTAAGAATATTATAAATATTGTCAAATAATAATTTATGTTTATTTTTTCTTTTCATGAGAGAATGTCTGTGGGAAGCACGTGACATTACTTTTCACGCATGCGGAAAGAGTAGTGAAAATACAATCCACCCAATTGAAAAACATGTAATCTTATAACTTTTCAAAACTTGCATCAAACCTATAAATTGTTTAGCTAAATAGAACATTCATTTTTTTTAGACTTTAAATGTAAATATAATTATGAAATACGTTGTGTTTTGTAATTTTAATGTTTGTTATTTAAAATTTAAATTACTGATTAAAAAAATGCTAAACAGAATTATGATATAGAATGCCAAAACTAAAAAACAAAAGGAATACTAAGATGAGCTTTTCCGTCCATATCAGAACTAATTAATTAATTTTTAGTTGGTGATTTAAATTATTATAAAAGAATATATTATTTATTGCAAAAATTAAAATTAAAGAAAAATTGTAAAATACACTACAATTCATATTTTTATTTGCATTTAGATACTTTTAATCATTTTAGTCAAATTCTAAGAGTAATTAATTATGAAATTCGCTAAATTTTTATTTTTTTCATTTCAGTTAAAAAAAATTATTTTTTTTATATTTTTTGTGATTGAACTTTTTTTTTTTCAAATGAATTTTTCGGCCAAAAATATTTAGGCGACAGCCGGATTTTGACATGTGACAATCAAAATTTTGTTAATTTTACTTTAAAAATTTATCACGCATACATAATTTTATTTTGAAAGAGAGTTTTTAAGTTTAATTATGCCTACATGAAAAGTTTTCAGTTAAAAAAAATAAATTCAAGCTGCCATCTGAGTATTTTTTGTTGGAAAAAACCAAAATAAAAAAGAGTTAAAGTTAATTGATAAAAAAATAAAAATTAATAATTAAAATGAAAAAAATAAAAATTCAGTGACCTTTATGATAAATTGCTTAATAATCAACCATGGCACTCCAAATTAGGGAACACTTACACGAAACCCTCTAAGTTAAAAATAAAAATATTATACTAAACCCCCTAAATTGTCATTTTTTATCAACAAAATCCCTTTTGCCTCAAAACCGCCACAATAAATCTCTCCGACCCCAAAAATGATCAAAATATCCGTAAAAAAAATACAAATGAAACCAACTCAATTTAACCAAACCTAAAGCCATCCATCTAACCAAATCAAACATAACTCGTCCAAATCAGACCTAAACCATCAATCCATCTAACTAATCAACCCATTCAACCGGAAACCTCTACCTATCGCCGCCATCGTTTTTTAGCCACCGCTACCCATCGCCGGCAAAAAAATTCGATTAAGAGGGAATAAAATTACGGTGGCTTGGATGGAGATTTAACAACTTAAGAAAGAGGGTGGTCTCAGTATTAAAGATATGAGTGTTTGGAACAAAACTGCAAATTACAAGCATATTTTGCACATTCTAAATAACCCAAATGCATTATAGATTAAGTGGATCAAAAGCAACAAGTTGAAAAGAAAAAGCATGTGGGAAGTTAAATCTAGTAATTACACTATGGATTTAGAAGGACATTCTCAGTATTAGAGAAGATGTTAAAAAGATTATTGACCACAAGCTTGTCAATGGAGTTAATGAAGACTTCTGGGTGCCCCTAGGATTCAGGGGTGTTCCTTATTGAAAAAGTTCCCTATAGTGAAAATGAATGAGTTTGACATTATGAGAAACTCTTCAGTAGCCAATTTATGGAGCAACAATTCTTAGAACCTCTCTAAAGTTAGCAATTCTGACATTAAAGAGGCTTGGAATTTCATTAGAGACAGCTGCCACATTAATAATGACGAGGAAGACAAAATATGTTGGAAAGTGATGAAAGGGGAGAAATTCTTAGTTAGTAAAACTTGGGAGTTGCTAAAAGATCATCATCCAGAGATTTCTTGACACATAATTGTTTGGAGTAAAGTTTTCATTCTTAGATACAATTTCATTTTATGGTTGACTATAAAAAATAGATTGAAGACGAAAGATAAGCTAAAATTTTGTAGGGTTGTCAATGACGATCTTTATAATGGCCTGTTTGGCCTTTGTGTTGTTTGTTGTTTTCTCATGTGTCTTGTTTTGCATGCTGAGAGTAGTTTATAAGTTTTAATTTTTATTCAAAAGCTTTTATGCTCTTTTCTATCAATAAAAATAAAAATTAAGTGGTTGCTTTAAGATCTTTATACACACCAAACACTATGGGTGATTAAATATTTGAACCAATAAATTTAATTAAAGTAATTTAGTTAATCTATTTTTATAAATTTTGATTTTTGGTTAATTTAAATATTCATTTTTTATTTTAAGTTTCTCAAATTTGATTAAGTAATATATTTTATAAATTTCAAACATTCAATTTGTTAGATTTATTTATATATACGAAATTTATTCGATTCACCTAAAAATATGAACTGAATTAATTAATTTTATTTGATTAAATTCGATTTAAATGGAATGTTCAACTCTCTTAAGTATCTATATAGCATGTAACCGACTTGTAGACATAATTACTCTTTCTCTCTCCCTTTCTAAAATAAATCATCTTCTTTTATTCTAAAAAAAATATATTTAAACTCATATGGAGGTGGTTCTGGCCTTTTGGCCAGAAAACCACCTACTCTATTTTCTCAGTTTCATCTTTATATTTTTCTCTAATAAAACTCTATATATGGATTTCAGCTTTTTTTTTATAAAAAAAACTCTATATATAAAGGACCTTTCCATTTTAGATGATTGAAGAATATTAGATTAGAGGTGGTGGTTTTTGTCACCGAAAAACCACTCCTATTTTTATCTAGCGATTTTTCTCAAAATCTATTAAGGGAATTTTTATTTTTCTTTTTTATTGTTGACGGATCTTCAACCAGTTAAAAAATTTAATTTTTTTAATAAGACTAGATCTCAAACTTAAAAAAAAGTTTTTAAATTTATTAATCTTGAATTATTTTAAGGATGTCTGTATAATGATTTTGTTTTATTAGATAATTTTTGGATTTATATTGAAGATAAGACTTGAAAAGTTTAAAACTTCAACAGCTAAGTGTTTTCAAGATCGTAGTTTTAATATTTAAATCTTATGTGGGTAATCTTTTGATGGTTAAAAAAGATTTATTCGATGACTATATTACTAATTTTCATTATTATTTTGGAATTGTTTTTTTAATTTGTTGAAAAATCGTCCATTTCTATAATTTTTATTGGAAGTTTTCGTATTTGACAAAAAAAATAAAAGACTTGTAGATAAATTTCAATAATTGATAAAAATGACTCTTTGAATTCATTGATCGTTAATTTTTCACTAATTAGAGAGTGATGTCCAAATTAATACGTAAGTATGACTGTAAATGTGAACTCATATAAATAATAGTTTTAATTTAAATAACCGACCAGCCGCGCACCACAAACAAACTTTAGAATAAGAAGAAAATACCACTTTCAATATGAAGAAAATACCACTTTCGAATAGATTTTCATAGTATACTATATATATTTATGTTTATGCTTATCCTTTTATGGTCTAGAATTAAGAAACCGTCCTTTTACTTAATTACTCATTTTTTATATTCTCTGAATTGTCCTTGTTATGCTTAAAGAATCTCAAGACCGCCACTATTTAAATAAATTCTCAAATTAATCATATATTTTAAATTTGGCCTAAAACCTCAAAAAACTTCGATTTTATAGTCCCCTTTTAATTCTACACTAACGTTAAAAACTGGTCAATTTTACTATATTTTGTATTTTTGTGTTTCAATTGTACCCTGAAATATTAAATTGACGTTTTTTTTGTTTGAAAAATATTAAAAAATATTCTCCATGTCTAGCATATATTCATTGTGTGTTGAAAATTTATTTCGATTTAGTTAAATTAATTAAAAATTTAAATTAGTTTTAATTTGATTATGGTTTTCAATTAGTTTTTAAAAATAAAAGACTTATTTGTACTTTTTTAAATGGAAATAAATTTAAATTTATCTTTAAATTTAGTTAATTAAATAATTTTATCTTTAAATTTAGTTAATTAAATAATTTTATCATTTAAATAAAAAAATTATAAAAAATTAAAAAATTAGGGTATAATTAAAACGACAAAATGCAAAATAGGATAAAATTAATTAATTTTTAATTTCAGAATAGAATTGAAAATGGATTAAAAAGTTGAATTTTTTTGAAGTACTGCCTTTAAATTATTATTAATATTCTTAGGATTTGTTTTAAAGGCTAAAACTTTTATTAATAATAATAAAAATTACAGATGAACGATTTCTCAACACATTAAGTGAACTATTCTAAAAGAGATGATGAAAACTGTAAAAAATTACAGTCATCAACTAAGTCTTTTCTAACCACCAAGCGAGTTACCCAAAAAAATTAGACTTGATTTTTATTAACATGCTCGTACAACTTCCGGAATGTTCTAGAAGAGCCTAATCTCTTAACGTTCCATACTAAGTGATTATTGATCTCGATGGTCCTGCATCGCTTGAGCTACTGTTAAAGCGACATTCACAAAAACATATTCCTCATTAATCAACTCTAAAACTTGAACCGCCTTTAGTTTATAGTTAGAAATAAAAATAAAAATTAAATTGATTCGATAATACTCGTTATCTTTCCTCTATTAACCTTTGATTTAAACATAATTAGTAGCACTAAGATGGTGCACGAGTCGTGGAATTTTGTGAACATGAGCTGAAAATTAAATTGGAAATTGTTAGAAATAAAAAAATACTTGTTGAATGTTAATTTTAAGCAAACCGTAGCAATTAATTTCTTTGATATGATTTTAGATCTTAGGTTGATATACATACTGAAAGCTGTATCGAACAATCCGAACCATTCAAAACTAAAAAAATAAGTTTGTAATCGAATTATAACTATTTTGCAAAACTATAAAGTGAATTATTGAACAATCATATATTTTATTGAATTATTGTTAAAAATTTAAACAACATTTTATTACTATTATACAATTATTAGTATTATTTATAATATTATATTAGTATGTAATATATAAGTTTTGTCAATTTTTTTTATATGTTTATAGACTATTTATGATTATGACTAAAATAACATATGCGGTTCTCATGATTTTTGTTTTGAATTATTCAATTCTTTGGAATTGAATATATGCATCATATTATATTAATAATAAATTTTTTCTACCAAATTGAATTGAATTTTAATATAATTTTAAATTTTTTATTTTGAAAATCTTCAGTTTTCAATTTAGTTTTGGAAATGCATCAATCTCTTTCTTCCCTCCAATAATGCACAATTAAATGGTCACAATTTCTGTTAAAAAAGTGATCACAATTTAACTTAACTGAAAATAAATTTAAAATCTTAAAATTTTACAGATGATATGTATTATTAAAAATTAAATACGAAGTTTGTATTATATTTTTTTTTGATAAATTTAATCATTTTTTTAAGTTGATATACTTTTTGAATTACAATATTTGATGTGTTTAATCATTTTTTGTAATTTGATATATTTTTGAATTATAATATTTGATGTTTTTAATCATTTATAATATTTGATATGTTTAATAATTTCCATATACCACTAATAATACATATGTGTGATTCACTAACCCTTTAAGTAATTACTTGCTAAGTATTTTGTTACCATAAAAATCTAAAGCCATTGAGGAATTGCCACATATAGTTTAGATGTAGTTTGGAAGAGAACAAAGTTGCTGTCAAACTCAGTCTCCAAGTAACAACAAAAGGAGAACATAAATATTCCTTCGCCATCTAAATCTTGAATTCTTCTTCCTTCTCAACTTCTCTTGTTAATAATTTATTTTTAATAATATCAATTTTTTGTACCATAGATATGATTAATGGTTAGTGCTATTGGATGATATAGTTCAAGCAAACTGAGTTAGAATAAATTTATTTTTTATTAACTTGCAAAAGATAAAATTAATTTTATTTTAAAAATTATCCAATCAAAAGATATATCCATCCGACCCGCAAAAATAGATCAGATAATTTAAATATCCCGAAATAGCCAAACTTTCATTTTAGTTTAACTAATTAAATTAAAATATCAACTTTACTTTTTATTAATTTCAACTATTTATATTATTTTATCCTAATCATCACTAATTATCACTTAATTCAACAAAAAAATTATTCATAAAAAATAATTCAATGAAAAATTAAGAATACATTTATCTAAAAGTTTATTTGTGATCTCAAAAAAAATTGATATTTTCAATATATATTTTAAAAATATTTTTAATATTTAGATAATTAAATTAAAATATAATGAAAAGTTAACTAAAATAACAAATTTTACTTTTATTTTTAATTTTCGTGCAAATCAAACTTGATCTATTTTTATGGGATAAAAGGATATTTTTTAATCAGAAGATAAATTATATTGAGTTTCGAAATACATTGTAAAGAAACTGACACAAAATAATCAAAAATTAAATTAAACAGAACAATAGATCTAATTTTATATAAAAAGAAGCAAAATAAAGATCTTAGAATGAAATTTAACAATGTAGTAATTTGATAAACCCAAATGTTAAAATTTTTCGAACACTATTTAATTTTTTAGTACTTTCATATTTAATGTGTTCCATTTAAATATAATTTAATGGTATGATAACAATTTTGATTCACCAGGAAATTTAAAGTGGAAATTAAAACAAACACTAAAAGAACATGTATTTTTAGTTAAAATCGTAGAAGAATTTATGTAAATATTATTGAAGAAAATATTGAAGAAAAATTAAAAAATCTTGAAGAAAATAATTTTCTAAAACAACAAGGGAATTTTGTCAATGTAAGAAACCTATGTAAACCAAAAATTTATATAACTCTAATTAATTTGCAAGATGGGTAATTTCTCTTTACTTTTAATTTAACAATTAGCAATACAATTTATAAGCCAATAAAAAAAGTGTAAAAATGAAAAAGGGAAAGGGGAAAAAGATGTTAGAATCTAGGGATTGGAGGAGAAAAAAGAGAAAGCTAGTAACTATACTACAGAAATGGCAGCAGCAGGCAATAGTAAGTCTAGCCAACTTCTAAATAACAACAGGGCCTAGAATGTCAAATTAAAGAAAGTAAAGGGCTAAGTATGCAAATAGAGGAAAGTATAAGTTATATTATTAAAAAAACAGGTAAGTTTGTCGGTATGCGTGCAAAATGAATTGAAACTGCTTCTGTGTTTAAATTTAGTTTATATATATATTATTAATTTTAAGACACACACTCTCTTTTCTCACTGTTTCAAGCTCAGACTTAGATCACTACTCACTGTCATCTTTTATTTTTTTAAAACTATTTATTAAAATCTCTCTCTGTTTTTGTTGTTTCCATTAGTGATGGTTAGGGTTACAGTGTCTCTCCATAATTTTTCTCTTCCTTTTGGGTTCTCTATAGCTTTGTTTTCTCTCTAATGTCACACCCAATTTGCTCTCTTTCTGTTCACAACAGAGAGCTGAGCTGAGCTGAGTTGAACTGAGTCGAGTAGCTCTTCTGGGTCTAGCTTGAATTTCAAGATCAAGCTGGGTTTTTTGTTCTGGTTTCAAAGTCTGGATTTTTTTGAACCTGGTTTTGTTTTTGATTTGATTTTCCTGCATTTGGGTTTTTGTTAGATTGGTGAAAGAAATAAAGGGCAGTGATTAGTTAAGCAAATTTGCATACAGATTGGAGTTTACCTTGTTGTTCTTCTACTGGAATTACTAACCTTTTTTTTTCTTTTTTTCAGAAGTTTGAAGATTCTTTGTTAAGCTTGAAACAAACCCATCTCTTTCTTTAACATAGACATCTCATAAAAGAAAAGAAAGCAACGGACTTTATTTAGATAAGACACTCAAAAATCTTAAACTTGAAGCCCCCTAAAACAGAAAAAGCAAGAAATCCCAAATTAAAACACTTCCCTTTCTCTTTTTGTTTTGTCAAGTTTGGTGTGTTTTGGTTGGTTCTTTTTGATTTGTGTTGGTTTAGAAGAAATGGCCATGGCTATGGTGCAGCATAGAGAGAGTAGTAGTGGGAGTATAAACAAACATCTTGCTGATGGTAAGTATGTGCGTTACACAGCTGAGCAAGTTGAGGCTCTTGAAAGAGTCTATCTTGAGTGCCCTAAACCTAGTTCTTTGAGAAGACAGCAGTTGATTAGAGAGTGCCCTATTTTGTCTAATATCGAGCCTAAACAGATCAAAGTCTGGTTCCAAAATCGCAGGTTAAGATTCAGTTTTTGTAATTTTAAACATTTGTTTATCGTTTGGTTTTCTTTTTTAGGCAATGATTTTGCTGAATTTTCGTGTTATCGTGTTATAAAGCTTTAATCTTGGTAGATATCAGTTTCATTTCTAAGTATGTTAATTTAAAATCAGCGAGACTCAGTTTTTTATTTGGCTAATTTTAGAATTTTAGACAAGAAATATGGAAGATTGGTAATTTTGCAAGTTTAGCAAGCTTGTCTTGTTAAATTTGTATGTCACCTTATGTGGTAGTGAAAATAAGTCAGATTTATGATGTGAATTTCATTCATGTATATTGTTATTGCATCTAAGATCACTTAGATTATGAGTTCTGATCTTTAGATTGGGATTTAAGAACAATTTCTAGGAGTCTGGCAAAAAGATGGAAGTGGAAATCATTTTGTTTTGGGGATGAATTTGGTGTCTATGGAAGCTGAGAGTCAATTGTGTTTGGCTACGCAGGTGTCGAGAGAAGCAAAGAAAAGAATCTTCGAGACTCCAGACTGTGAATAGGAAGTTGTCAGCAATGAATAAGCTGTTGATGGAGGAGAATGATCGTCTGCAGAAACAAGTATCACAGTTGGTATGTGAAAACGGGTACATGCGGCAACAACTTCATACGGTAAGTGGATTTTTTTGTAATTACTGTCTCCACTTGTTTATGCTGGCAACTTTCTTTTTCAATAAAAAAGCATTTCCAACAGAAATTGCTTATTTCTTAAACTTAATTAATGGAAAATAATATTATAAAGAATGGTTCTTGCAATGAATTTTATTTTATATTTTCTGCAATTCTATTTTTCAATCTTTCAACATAAGTCTAAAATTGCTAATGTGCAGCCATCAGCAGCAACTGATGCAAGCTGTGACTCTGTAGTTACCACTCCTCAGCATTCACTGAGAGATGCCAATAACCCTGCTGGGTAATCTCACCAACCTGTGCCTGTGATGCTTTCCGTGTATCTACTGTCTACATGTTCTTGTAATTAACATAGTTTTCTGGATTTTTTGGCAGACTCCTATCTATTGCAGAGGAGACCTTGGCAGAGTTCCTTTCAAAGGCTACAGGAACTGCTGTCGATTGGGTCCAGATGCCCGGGATGAAGGTTTTATTTCTACTTTTTTCTGTGTCTTATTACCCTTTTTTATCGAGAACTTGTTGATCCCTGTATAAAGATCTTATTTTAAAGAATTAATTTTTGGCAGCCTGGTCCGGAATCAGTTGGGATCTTTGCCATTTCCCAAAGCTGCACTGGAGTGGCAGCTCGAGCTTGTGGTCTTGTAAGCTTAGAACCTACAAAGGTCTGTGCTTCTATGTATTTAACAAGAAGATACTTTAAACCACTTTGTGAAAGCAGCTACATGTGGTGATATGATTTTTCTGTTTTCATTAAAAAAAATGACAGATTACAGAGATCCTTAAAGATCGTCTATCTTGGTTCCGGGATTGTCGGAGCCTTGAAGTTTTCACCATGTTTCCTGCTGGGAATGGTGGAACTATCGAACTAGTATACAGTCAGGTAAACAAGCATGATCAACATCTTCCCTTCTGCTGCTGTTCTTTATGCCTGTTCACTGTCCTTTTAAAGCGTTAAAGCATGATCAAAATCTTGCCTTCTCCTGCCGTCTTTTATGCTTGTTCACTGTCCTTTTAAAGCGTTAAAGTCAAACATTGCTGCAGATATATGCTCCAACTACTCTGGCTCCTGCGCGTGATTTCTGGACTCTGAGATACACAACCAGCTTAGAAAATGGCAGTCTAGTGGTACGCATGTTTTCTATATTATGGTCTAAAGATAGACAGTTAGTTAACTTCAGGTTGAGACATTGGCTAGGTATTAGTACTTTGAAAGTGAAAAAAGCAATAAAGTATATTATTTATATTTCTGCATTGTCTATACACTAAGGTCTGTGAGAGATCTCTTTCTGGTTCTGGCGCGGGTCCAAATGCAGCAGCCGCTGCTCAATTTGTGAGAGCAGAAATGCTTCCAAGTGGTTATTTGATACGGCCATGTGATGGCGGAGGGTCAATTATACATATAGTGGATCACCTAAATCTTGAGGTACAAATCTTTGTCAAGCATGTTGAACGAAATGTCCTTGTATAAGCTAATTCCATTGACATCTTTCCCAGGCATGGAGTGTTCCTGAAGTGCTGCGGCCACTTTATGAATCATCTAAAGTAATTGCCCAGAAAATGACAATTGCGGTGAGTTAATTTAGCTGGTTTGACGTTTATGAGACCTATTTAATTATCTGTTTTCTCTTAAAAGATATAAAAAGTTAAATTACTCTTGAAATTCTAGAATATAGTCCAATTTTTGTTTGCAAATGCTTGATCGTGCTTTTTGATATTGTTTTAATTTTTTTTTTAAAAGATATTATAGAGATAAATAATCCTTTTAGTTTGAAAAAATAAATCTAGTGCAATTGAGTTTTACTACAGCTTTAAGCCTTTGGCAGTTTTAAACTTAAAGTTGGGCAAGGGATTAGGGAAGTTAGATGAGTTGGGACAAGTTTCAAGAACATTCTCTGTTCCACAAATCTTATAGCGAGAAACTAACATGCTTGTTTATTTGAAGGCCCTGCGGTATATCAGGCAAATAGCTCAGGAGACTAGTGGTGAGGTGGTTTATGGTTTGGGCAGGCAACCGGCTGTTTTGAGAACCTTTAGCCAGAGATTAAACAGGTAGCTTCATGACGTTTCTTTTTCTTGTTATCACCAATTTTCGTCGTGCACCTATCACTTACTCACACAATGTTTTGTTATCAATTTCTGTAGAGGCTTTAATGATGCTATCAATGGCTTTAATGATGATGGCTGGTCACTGATGAGTTGTGATGGAGCTGAAGATGTAATAGTCACTATTAATTCGACCAAGAACCTGAGCAGCACTTCCAATGCTGCAAATTCTCTGGCATATCTTGGAGGAATATTGTGTGCAAAAGCTTCAATGCTACTTCAAGTAAGTTTTGAAATTGCCCTCACAATTCATTTTTGGCATGTAGTTTTGCTAGTTATGGCTATTGACCAAGTGCCATTGCATTATAGCAAGACCTGAGTAAAAAATGTTTGAATACACTTTTAAGATTAAGTATGGTCAGTTTTTGTTCTTGGCAAATGATATTTTACTTTTGAAACTATTCTTGGTCTGTTGACTGGGAAAACTTGGAATTGGAAATGATGCTTTCTTGAGAAACTTGAAGTAGGTTTCGCGCACATCTTTTTGTACCCCTTGTAAATCAAGTTATACTGTTTTGAAACTATCTTGTTTTAGTCTTCTCGATCACAATTCTGCTGTCTTTACTCTACAGCACTCTTATGGATGAAGGTGAACTTTTGTTTACTGTTCACTTCAATGCCTTGGAGTTTGTGGTAGTTGTATATGCTTTAATGAATAAGTTGCTCCCCTTCGTGATCTGATCTAATGAAATGTCTGCATTCCCTTTTTCATAATAGAACGTCCCTCCTGCAGTCCTTGTTCGATTTCTAAGAGAACATCGCTCTGAGTGGGCTGATTTCAACGTTGATGCATATTCTGCTGCATCGTTAAAGGCTTGCTCATATGCATTTCCTGGGATGAGACCTACGAGGTTTACTGGGAGCCAAATTATCATGCCTCTTGGCCACACAATTGAACATGAAGAAGTATGTTGGCATGTTCTGTAATTTTTAACTATAATTCATGCAAACATTTTAATATACCTAGTGAACTAACATGCCTTTATTTCTTACATCTAGTTGCTCGAAGTTATTCGACTGGAAGGCCATTCTCTCGCGCAAGAAGATGCTTTTGTTTCAAGGGACATTCATCTTTTACAGGTACTAGCTGGGCTCAAATTGTTCATGTATCATTCCTTTAATATGTCCAAGACATAGTTAAGATCATTTCTTAGCTTACTGTTTAATTGATCATTGGGATTGCAGTATTGTTTTGGTTGACATGCGTAGATTTTATCTGTGTACTCATGCTTAACGGACTTCCATTTATTTATGGACAGATTTGCAGTGGAATTGATGAGAATGCTGTTGGTGCCTGTGCTGAACTTGTTTTTGCACCAATTGATGAAATGTTTCCTGATGATGCTCCACTGCTACCTTCTGGTTTCCGAGTCATTCCATTGGATTCAAAAATAGTTAAGTCCACCCAGGTTTCTTCCATTTTTTTTCTCTTCTGTTTCCTAATCGAGTGGTGCCATTATACAGAAGGACACACAAGATGCGCTGAATTCGTCTCGCACTTTGGATCTCACATCTAGTCTTGAAGTGGGCCCTGCAACAAATAATTCAGCTGGAGATGGGTCATCATCTCATAGTTCTCGATCAGTCTTGACAATCGCCTTTCAATTTCCTTTTGAGAGCAATTTACAGGATAATGTTGCCACCATGGCTCGTCAATATGTCCGTAGTGTCATTTCTTCTGTCCAGAGAGTTGCCATGGCTATATCTCCATCAGGAGTTGGCCCGGCTCTGGGACCTAAGTTATCACCTGGCTCTCCCGAAGCTCTTACATTAGCTCATTGGATCTACCAAAGTTACAGGCAAGTTCTGATCCAGTCTTTATCTCACATTCTTTAGCAAACTATATTACTGTTTAGTACTTAACCAAGTTTTTATCTTATCAAATCAGACTAGTATACTGCTTATTTGTTGAACCATTAAGATCTATATCTTCATCAGTTTGAATCGACATCATTTTTCTGATTTTTCATTATTTTCTCTCAGTTACCATTTAGGGGCAGAATTGCTTAGGTCTGATTCTCTGGCTGAAGATTCGATATTGAAACAGCTATGGCATCATCAAGATGCCATTTTATGTTGTTCATTGAAGGTAAAGTTGCACTCCATTGAGAAAAAAAAACCTATGATAAATTTAGTGTTGCCGAAAATTAGTGGTTTTACACAATCAATGAAATTTTACGCGTCTTGATTATTTTCCGTGTTTTTGGTGGTTTTGTAGTCTCTTCCGGTTTTCATCTTTGCCAACCAGGCAGGGCTTGACATGCTTGAGACAACTCTAGTGGCTCTACAGGACATTACATTGGATAAAATATTCGATGAATCTGGACGCAAGGCGCTTTGTGCAGACTTCGCCAAGCTAATGCAACAGGTAAATTTAGATGCATATCATTTTATTTTTTTTCCTGCAAAATACTCCGTTTTATTAGGTTTGCTCAATTCATCTGGTAATAATAGCAAGATATGAACTTATGACCGCACATAGCGGTATTTGCTGAAAGAAACCTGCCGAATTCTATATTTTGGTGTTATGTTTCTACTTTTGTAAATGTTATTGCAACTCCTGAACGTTACAACTTATTATTGTAAAAGTAATCGTTTCACCTTTTTCCATTTCAATGTTTCCCATCTCCGTTTCCGGGCAACATAGGCAGTGACCCAATTATGGCTTACGTTAGAACCTCTGCGTTAAGTATTAAAACAAGTTTTTTTACCTGCAATGCTCATCGGTTAAGCATTCTTTTGTTTTAGGGATTCGCTTACTTACCGGGAGGAATCTGCATGTCAACAATGGGACGACACGTTTCTTACGATCAATCTGTTGCATGGAAAGTGCTTGCTGCAGACGAGACCACTGTTCACTGTCTAGCTTTCTCCTTTATAAACTGGTCTTTTGTTTGATCATCATCATAATTCATTCATCTGATCCCTGCTCAAGTTGAATATGCAAACAAGAAAGTGAAGAGTTTTGACAGAGAAGAATGAAAAAAAAAAGTTTTGTAATATTTAAACACCAGCCTCAGGTTTGCATTATATTAATTTAATTAATTTTTACTTAGCTTTTTCCCCATCTTTTGTACATATATATGGTGTGAAACTTTCTTGCCCTTTTCAGCTATTATTGGGACTTGAAACAGTGACCGAGTTAAAGATAGATTCTGAGTTTCTTTCTTTATTTTACCATTGAATCTTTATTACCAGTTGCTGACAAACAATTAGTCACGAGCTCCATTTTCAACCTTTTACTCTCATTTTTATGCATTGAAGCAGTGTTTTATGATGTGTATTGGACCGGCCGGTTTAACTAGTTTGACCAGAAATCGAAGGTCAGTCCTATTGATTCTTTTTTAAAACTGAAAATATGGTTCAACCTATTTGACTTGAGAAAGATCGTAAAAAGTTAAAAGTTATGGACTTTTGTTAAATTGTTAAATTTTGTATTTTTTTATATTAGTTCTTGTATTGGTTTTTTTAATTCATTTATTAAGTAGAGTTTTATGGTTGTATTTAATTTTGAATATGTAGAGTCGTTTTAGAATATGTATATGTCGAATTTTATACTATTTAATTGGTAGTTGAACCGGTTGAACTATTAATTGGTGGCTATATTAGTTCGGTTTTTAAACACTATTTGGAAGGTCTAATGGACAGTGAGTTTCGTAACGAACAATTTATTCCGTTATATTTATTACTCTCTTTGTTTCATTTTAGAAGTTTTATATTCTATCTTGGAATGTTCTATTTTAGAAGTTCAATTTCTATTTTTAGAATATTTTCACACTGAATTTCTTTTTTTACCCTATATTTAGTAATCTAAAATAATTTTAGGGAAAATACCATTATTGTTGATAGGGGCAAAATATGAAAAATATATATAAAAAAGTAGATAATAAATATTTTTTAAATTTTTGTATAAAGCAAATGGAATTTTTAAAATGGAACGGATGAAATATAATGGTAATAAACTCTTGTTTAAATAGATAATAGATGCTCTTGTCTATATAATTTTTTCATAAAATGTGAATAATAATTGGACTAATTTTATGATTTTGTATGTTTTGTCTTTTTATTGCAAAACCCATTAATTATACTTGGTCATTGTATAGGAAGTACTAGCATGGATGTTTGCTTGGCATCAAGATTTGTATTTATTAAGTCTTTAAATTTGGGTTTTGCTACACATTACAAAATGATCAATTATTTCTGTACCCACAGCAACTTATTTCTTACTTCATACTCTAGTCCTTGAATCTTGTGGGATTGTCTCAAGGATTCTTGCAAACTTTGTTTTTGTTTTGTATCTTTGCATTTACAATATGTTTTTGACTTTTGTTTTATAAATAGTCATTTTCAAAAGATTTTGTAACATATTGAAATTGATTCTGACAACATTGTTGTATTCAATAAATATTGGTCTGTGGTTTTTGTTTTCTTGTAATAAGGATATTACTGTCTCTAGGTCTTTATTCACTGCAGTATATTCAACTCTTCACTACTTGTACTATTGCATTTTGCCATTTGGCAAAATGCCATTATCATTATGGATGAGCATTAGATATTAGGGATGTAAATGAGCCGTGCTCAGGTCGAGTTAGCAAGTTCGAATGTGAAATGTAAATAAGCCGTGCTCAGTTTCGAACTCAAAATTCGGGTGTGTTACACAACCTCAAACATGAGCTCAAACAGGTTTCAATGTTTGAAATTGAGTTGGAATGGTATCAGAACTTTCGGCTTGAATTTGATGAATAATAAAATCATTATAAGAAAATTATCAGTTTTGATGCATTTTAAATTATTTCATTCTAAAGTATGAAATTTAAACGGTTAAGATGTTATATACATAGATTTAAATATATAAAAAGACCATAATAAAAAGCCGATCATTATTTGTTATATGTAAGATGCTTGTTTAGGTTTGGCGTCTCACAAACCTCTCTAATTGATATCCGAGTAGCTCAACTTATTTATACTCTTAATGAATACAGTTTGATAGGTTTGGTAAAATTTAAAATTAATAGAAATAGAATAAAAATTAAATTATCTTTAATAGGAATTTTTACATACACATGATATAAAAAATTACAAAATTTTTAATCCTAAAACTTAATGTAATTCAGCGACTCACTTTAACAAAATATTTAGAACTCTATTCTAAGTAACGAAAGAATGAAAAAAATTGACAGACTGTTAACTTGAACGATTGGAAGAAAAATCAATTGCCATAACTCATAGGAGTAGGAATATTCCCATATTATATGTGATTTCCGAGTCATTTACGTACGTTTTGTTATTATATTTGAGCATTTCAAGTCTTATTTGTTGTTTGAGCATTTCAAGTACTATCACATATTTCACGGAGTTTCGACTTAAATCGATATGAATCGGAGAAGTTTGAGAGTCATCGGGATTGGAATTTACGTCAAATGGGAAGTTGTGGAAAGAACCGAAGAAAATAGGCATTGAGAGAACAATTTGTTACTTGCAATCTTGACCCCATTGCATCAAGTGATGATTTTAGGACTCTTAGAGAATTCTAATGAATTCATGTTCTTCATAATAAATAAAGTAGACATCCTAGACTTTTTAAAAAATCAAGAACCAACTCATTCCGACATGTATACACCGAGTTATAAAGTTTTAAAATTGGTGGCCGTGCTGTAGAAACTGATCCGCGATGGGAGGAGCCATCGCTAGGGGTCCCGCCACGCCTTACTAGAAAAAAATTTCAAAAATTCAAGTTTGTCCCGGCTTAACTTCGATCCAGTGCACAATTACAAAAGGATTACTTCAAGATTACATCCAATTTGGACTGAAAACTTAAAATACAGAGAAAAGGCTATAAAAGGAGCTTCTCTACATAGAATCAAGAGTTAGCCATTCTTAGAAACCAAAGGAAAAGAGGCTGAAGACGTAGTCGCAGGAGCCAACACCACCACCACCGACACGGAATCTGTCGCGACGGAAGAAAGAAGCCCAAAAAACGTAGTAACAGGCAAAACGACCGGAAGAGAAGACAGAGAAGCAACAACTGTGGAGGGAGGAAGATCTCTGGTAGAAAAAGAAGGCCCATCCTCGTTGTCCGACAAAAGCGAAATAAAGGGCGTTGCCGGTCGATCTTCCAGAGGAAGGTTAGATAAAACGACGACTTTATCATCACTTAGCATACCCTCATCCATAGCATCGAAGATATTTTTGGCCATTTTGATGAAAGAAGTAAAACAAAGCAAAGAAAGATGAAAAGGAAAATCCAAAAGAAGTAAAAGAAGGAAATATCAAAGAATGGAACTATTTATAAGCTTTACCCGGAAGGCAAAGAAAAAAATAGAAGGACAAAAGAGAAAAAACACAGAAGCAATAAATGACAATAAAGCAGCTGTAACCACTACGGCACTAGAACCAAAGAGGCACAAGCAATTAAACAGTCAAAAATGAGCTGTAGAAAGAAGCACGATGCGCGAGAAAAGAGTAAAATTCTGAACGACGAGACAGCCATCAATACACTACAACACGACACTATAAATACAATGGAAAGAAGGAATAATACCACACGCGAAATAGATAAATAAAAAAGCCAAAGAATGGAGTCTTTCTAAGCTTTTTTGTAGCTTGCTTGGGTTGGGGTAAGAAAAACCAGGCAACCAAAGCAAGCTACAAAAAGCACAGCAAGAACGCAATAAAGCAAAAAGAAGAAATAATAGAAGGTTATTCCAACCTGCACAAAGCATGGGGTTTCCCTGAGGTTCTTTGTATAGCCTGTTTTGATCGGGTTAAACAAAACTAGACAACCAAAACATGGTACAAAAAGTACAGATAGAACACAAGAACAGAAAAGACAAATTATCGAAAGCCATACCGGTCGTGTCGGACATCCGAAAAAGAAGCAGATGCTGGCACATACAGAAGTAAGAGAATGTGACGACACCCACGACCGGAGAACAGGACAAAACGCAAAAGTCATAGATCGCAATGATCAAGGCTCGGCATAAATACACAGTCATTACGATAACCAGCAGGGGGGGATTAATGATGGAATATACAAATAAACCAAGTGAAAACGGAATAAACATAAATCCCACGTCGACTAGGAAAGAAGAAGCAAGCAAAGCACGCTATACACACTGTGAAAGGGCCACAAACCCATAGGTCTAAGGACACGCAATCCGAAAGAGGAAACGTCCAATACGATAAACCATTCATCATCAGGACAGTATCCAATACCAACACCTAAATCCCTAACTCATCAACCACATCCGACATCCGAATCTATCACTAAACGAGCTCATTCGCGAGCCCGTTTGCTTAGCGGCTAAACGAACGAACACGAGCTTAACTTGTGTAACCATTAAATGAAAGAACACGAATACGAGTTGAATAAGTTAAAAACAATACCAAAAAACAATACCTAAATACGAAGAGAAGAGTGAGAGTTTGAGTGAGAGGTAGCACTTTAGATGTAGGAGTTACTGGTTTTAATTTAGACTTTTAAATTTAAGTATATCAATTTTACTTTTTGGGTTATGAGTTTTTAACTTTTTTTATAGCAAAACTACGTAGTTTTGTTTACTCTATGTAATTTTGCAGATTATTCAAGATAATTATATAAATTAATTTAAATATGACTTAGTTCACGAACACCTAATCAAGTATAAAAACGAGCTTGCTCGCGAACTATATACGAGCTTGTTCTCGAACTATATACGAGCTCGTTCACAAATTTATTAACGAACTTGTTCACGAACTACTAATCGAGTTGTTCGTGAACGTAAACGAGCCGAACACCACTATGTTCATGTTCGGATCGTTTATATTAACGAACATAAAATCAAGCTCGAACTCGATTCATTTAAAATACAAACGAACACGAACCGAACTCTTATTGAGCCAAACACTGAGCAGCTCGCGAGCAGCTCATTTCGTTTACAGCCCTAAATATAAATAATTTAAATGGATTATTAACCATTTGAAACAAAAGCTACACAATAGTGAAAATAATGCATTTTTATGGCTTACGAAACGGTGCAATTTTTTTTAAACAAGACCGAAAAACTTAATTTTGTCCAAAATCTTAAAAAAACCTTAATTCAAGTGCATAATAAATCTAATTTCAACTAAATCATGCACAACAGTCCCAAATAAATCATAAAGTTAACCAAATCATGCACAATTGATTCAAATTATTAAAACTAAAATTAATTATTACATGCACTCACAACAACAATAAATCTTAATGAATTTAAATGAAAATAAATTCAACTTGATTTTTATAATTATATTAACTAAATGAAAATCAAATATGTTTATAGAATAATCATCAAAATCATGTATTTATAACATGATTATAAACATACAAATTATCAACAAAATTTTTATATATATATATATAATCATTAATTAAAAACACAAATAATTTTAAACAAGATTGGCTCTGATACCAATTGTTAGAAAAACTTAATAAAATTAAGTAGAACGAAGATTGTTTGAGAAAACTAAATGCGGAACATACCTGAATCCATGATAAGAAGAAAAAAAGTAGGGAGAATGATCTTCTAATTGAATGTGTTGTGTGTGTTTGTATATATGTTAAAATGGTAAATGAGAAGTTTATTTAAACAAACCCGAAGGACACATCAATTAACAACCACATCCTTTTGCAAATAATTCATGGCGTAAATTACTTATCTGCCTATTATTAATTAATAATTTACACCTCAGGAATTCTACACATTTAAATTAATTCCCGCACTTTATTCTAGATGACTTTAACCCTAAATAAAATAATATCAATTCAATTGGATCTTTTAAACTTTATAATAATAATATGTATGTACGTCTAAATGTTTATATATATCTACAAGTATGTATGCACATTATTACCATTCAAACTCTAACATTTTATTTTTAAATTTTAAAAATAATACATTAATTTGTAAACTAAAAAAATGTTAAGATTGTTTTTGAATTTGTTTATACTTTATTGGTGCGTGTATTACAGACATGATATGGAAGTGGTAAATGGTGAAGATGATACAAAAATGTATTAAGTTTTTTATCGTTTTTTAGAATGATTTTTTTATATTCGGTGCCAAGTTTTAGGGTGAATTGGTCCTCTATTCAAAATATCCTAAAATAATTTAAAATAATTTTTTATTAAACAAATTATAAATTGAAAATTAACTCAGTCTATTTAAATTAATGTCAGTGTAAATTAGGTATAAACTTAACGTAAACTCAATGCAAACTGAATATCAACCTAATTTAAAGTAAATATTTATTAAACTTGTTATAAATTTAATATATTAATTTAGTCTAATTAAATTTATTTATTGAAATTTGCACTATTGAATAAGTTTATAAAGTGACAAATGAATTCAAACAAAATTTTGAAATACACTTAGTAAATTCAAAATAAAAACCTTAATATACGTAGAAGAAATGTAATTTCATGTAAACTTAATGTAAACTACACTTCATAATTAGTTTATTATAAATTTAATAATAAATTTAAATTACTTAACTTTATTTATTTAAAATTTATGATGCTAAAATAAACATATTAAATAAAAAATAATTGATAATAAAGTAAATTTAAAGCAAGTTTAATGCAAATTCGATATAAAGATGTGAATATATTTTTATATAAGGTGAAAGTTAAGAATAAATAAGTCTTTACCTTGGTGGTAAAGCATGTGATCATACATTTCAAGAGGTCATGTTCAAATGTAGGAGCAAATTATTTATTCTACTCAATATTTTTGAAGCTAGACTTACATTGATCGGATGCCGATGGGTAGTCAACCGAAAGGTCGTTGGAGGAGGTCGACTGCTGGCCAGAGGTAATATGCGACCGATGGAGGGCCACTAAACACATTTGTTACGTGTTAACATCTTTTTAACTTATTTAAGCCATTAAACACATTTGTTACGTGTTAACATCTTTTTAACTCAGATATAGAGTTACGAGATGTTGACATATTTAAGGGTTAATATTGTCTTTTTGCTGAAATATACTATTTTGGTGTATTGAGATATAAAAGTAATTTTTTTAAATTTTGTGATAGATATTTGCATAAAACTATTTTATGACTCACTAATAATAAACCAATTCTTATTGTAGGAAATTTATGTAAAAAGCCCATAGTATACTCGTGCAATGCATTTTAGGCCTAGAGTTGGGCCTTTCATCTTAATACGATATTAACTCAATAGTGGGTATTGCCATACATGGGCCATTCATTGTTCAGTGCTATATAAATAAGTCTATAAGGGTTAGCCAAGTCAACATTTAGGCCCATTCGGAGTTGAATTAGCCACCGAGTTAAATCACGAAGTTCTATGATCAGATGATGATTCAGATCAATGAATACACAAACTAATCAATGAATTATAAATATACATTTTTTCAAAGGTTGTCAAATATATAAAACTTGTTACTATTTGAAAAATTCAGTTAATGAAATATTATATTATAAGCTTGGACATTTGACCATTATAAATGTAGACATGTTTGCTTTACTGAATGAATATTTCTTATTTGAATAAAAAGCAGAACATTACATAATACAGTCGACCCTCTGATAATTAATATACACGGTGGATTAAAAATTTATTAATTATTAGAATTATTATTATTGAATACTTTATAAGACGTAATATTCAAATTGGTTTTCTAAAATTTTATTAATTATTAGAATTATTAATTTATAGAGTATTAATTATCAGAGGGTTTTCTGTAGGAAGACCACTAATTAATTCATATGATAAATTGGAAGCGTGATCCTGGTTTATTGTTATGAGTACAATAATACAGTAAACTTTTTTTTAGTTTGACTATAAAATACCCTGAACGGATTTCCACTAAACTTTATTTTGGGTCATTATGAACCGGTACATCAAGTTTATTACATCCCACCTTCAAAGGGTTCTCTTTCGAGGAGTTTTAGGATCTTGTACAATCGTTGTAATAGCAAATTCTGTCAAATAAAAGAGAACAAAACAAAAATTTATCAAATTTAGACTAAAAACCTTATATTTTCATATTTTATTAGCAAAGCATAAATATAATCACCTTTACAATTTTTGGCTCGAACAGTTCCGCTCAAATAATTGTCCGATACATTCCTAATAATTATCAAAAATTCAATTTTTAGCTAAAATATAATACCTTTGATTAGAACTAGAAAGTATATATATGACATCAAAAGTACTAAAATTGAATAAATAAACTTACAATATCACCAATCTGCCTCTGCCAACAATATTTTGGCAGAAATGTTTCTAATTTAAAATATAAATTTTCTTTAGTATTAAAGTTAAAAAAATTCAACAACTAAAACGTGTAATATTATAAATTAAAAATTAAAATTAACAAAATTATTTTTTTATTAATAGTATTATAAGTGGGTTATTATATTTAATTTCTCAATCCATGAAATTTGTTTTTTGAATAAATTATTAAAAAATTATTCAAATCGTATATTAGCTAACTCGGTTAGAGTTGACTCTATTTTTCACCGATGATTAAAGCTTATCTTCTGTAATTAAAAAAAAGGACTAAAGTTATAATAATTATAGTATGGTTCATGCATTTATTTGATTTTTAAATAATAAAATAATTTGGATATTCTTTAAATTATTTATGGTATTTAAATATTATTTAACTTAAATTTTAAAAAATTATATTAAAATTAAAAAAAAAATTGGGAGAAAATTCTCCCATTTGATTAGAAGAATTTTCTCCCAATCAATATAGCCAGGGAATTAGTTGATTCCTGGCTACTGATAAAGCAACTCGCAGAAACTTTCTACGAGTTGCTTTATTCACGTAGGATAAAGTAACTCGCAGAAAGCTTATGCAAGTTACTTTATCCACATGGCTCCTCGCTGACTGGCCAGTTTGGAAGCACGTAGGTAACTCAATTACTGTTTTGTAAGATACAGTACAAAAAAAAACTTGCAGAACAGTTCTGCGAATTGTAAGACATAAAATTGAAATTTTCAAAAAACATGAAAAAAAGAAATAACTAACAAATTATAGTTAAAAATTTCATTAACCCGAGAAGAAATCATGTTTTTTTTCTTCTTTAGATTAAAAGAATACATCATTTTGATTTTAAGAGGAAAGATACACAGAAGGCTTCTCTTGTCCTGACGCAAAAATTTCAATAGTCCCTTTTGTTTTTCTCATGTGCTCTTAAAAATAAAATATAACTAAAAAATTGAATTGAAATTTTTGAATTTTTTTTTCTAATTTGTTCCCTTTTTATTTACTATTTTTTATAATTAGAAAGGAAAAGCGTCTGTAAAAGAGATTGAATCTACAACCTAGCAAATTGCTGTCAAGTGTTTATACATTTTGAGTTATAGCTTGGTGTCTTCCTTACTTGATAATACAAAAATTATAATTTCAACCACATTTAATTAAGTTTTTCTTATAACTTTTTTATATTGTTTATATAGATCAATATGTATTACGTAATTGTTTAATATTTATCTTAGATTATATATATTAAATTGTGATAGTAATCGGTAGTTACATTTTTTTATGAATGTTGGTCAATTCTTATGCATTATTATTTTAACTTGATATTTTAAATCTAGCATGCTGAATTTAATTGTATATATTTTTACATGAATAATTATTAATAATTTTATACTTATTAAAATATGGGTTCATGTCATAAAAATTCACAAATTTTACACGTTTTTTCATTTTAATCACACTGTTTAAAAATCATCATTTTCATACACCAATTTCCAAATTTTTTCAAATTCATACGCCGTTTAAAAATTCGATGAAAATCGTTGAGTTAACAACTGAATATAGTAACATGTCAGAACTAACCAGATAATGACACATCAGCGATTTTCACCCGATTTTCACTCAATGTATGAATTTAAAAAAACTTATATACATAAACTGACACAATTGATATTTTTCTTTTGGCCTAATCACTTAAACCCCCCTCACCTTTAGCCCCTTTTGCAATTATACCCTTACGTAGGAATTTTTTCAATTTTACCCTATTTTGCTCTTTTGTGTTTCAATTGTACCCCAAATTTAAAAATTCTGTCAATTTAATTAGTTTAAGGATGAAAAGTTTAGAAAAATTAAGTAGAAGGATATTATCAGAATTTTTTCTATTTTAAAAAGTACAAACAAATATTTTTTCTATTTTAAAAATTCTGTCAATTTTATTAAATATTGTATATTAAAAACAATTTTTTTATTAAAATTTAACCGCGACCTGCTGGAAGGCGGCACTCCTTCTTTGAGAAGGAGCAGCAGCTCCTTTTCAGATTTGAATAGGAGCTGCTGCTCCTTCTCAGATCTTGAGAAGGAGCAGCAGCTCCTTCACAATGAAGGAGCTTCTCCTGCTCCTTCTCAAATCTGAGAAAGAGCTGAGCGGCTCCTTCTCCATCGGAGATTCTCCGATGGAGAAGGAGTTCCGGCGAGTTAGTGGGTCATATATTTTAAAAAAACATTTTTAATTTTTTGATAGGTATTCTTTTAACATTTTTAATTTTAAAAAATTATTAATAATTAATATAAATTAAATAAAATATAATATAATAATTATTTTTTTATTTTAGTGGGGGAGAAGGCTTTTTTATATCATTAATAACATTAATATCTAATTAGAATATTTACTAAAAATGAAGAACTATTTTAAACATTTTTCCAAATAAAAAGAGGTTAATTTAATACTTTGTGGTATAATTGAAACACAAAAGAACAAAATAGGGTAAAATTGAAAAATTTCCTACGTCAGGATATAATTGGAAAAGGGGCTAAAGATGAGTGGGTTTTGAGTGATTAGGCCTTTTTTTTTAAAAACTTTAAGAGACCGAATAGTTTTTTCCAAATTTTTGAATGGAGCAACATATTTCGTTTGCCTAATTTTTTATTTTTGAAAAATAACTAAGCGACATTGTTGTTCAACTAAATAAGATTTTATTTTCGGAGTAAATAGTATAAAAATAAAATTCTGTTTCCTGAGTAAAAGTTGTAGTCGTTGGACCAAGTATATAAACTCTCGTTTCTCTCAAGTGAAAGAAAATTCGGGTATCACTCTCTTGTCGAACAAGAAATTGATCGTTATAATCAGAGAAATTGATTGGTCATAAGGCATAACCTTTTTGTAAATGCACTCAGTAATACGGCATGCATGAGTACTTTGAGCACAAATCAAACTCTTCTTTTATTGTGGAAAGTAGATTTTGCAACACTCTAATTAAATGCTGAGCAGAATTAATGGCTAGGGTTTACTTTTTATGCATGCATGACGGTCTGATCAACCCTTCTCTAATGACTGCCAAGTGTTTCACCAAAACAAGACTACGACCAAAATTCAGACATTATTTCTCTTCATAACCTGTCTTGATTTAATGTATAAACCTAAGTTGCAAGCCAAATGAATATGAATATGATTTCAAGAATTATCGGTTGACCAAAAACAGTACTAAAATAGAAGCATAACTGAAATTTGCATATTTTAATTTTGAAGGAATGACGAGTCATTCAAACATTCGTATATGAAATCAAAGGCTGAAGTGGGTGGCCGTTAGGCATGCAAAATGAGTTAATTATAACACGAGGATATAATACGAAAAAAATAACAAAATTGACGTTAAATGTGTTTGTATTATAATGGGTCCTTCATTTATAACACTGTTTTAAAAATATTATGGTGCAAATGGATAGTGAACTCGTTTAATACGTTTCTGATACATATTCGTATAAGTTATGTTCATCTTACATATTCAATCTATTTATAATAAATATGTCAAATTGATTATATTCGTACAATCCATAATCGACCTACTAAATTAAGAGAATTATACAGATTAATACGCTTAAATCTGTTTATTTTTGTTGTGCTTGTTTAGGCAGAGATTGACTATATATAATTTTATCAACAGAAGGAGTAGCGTGATATGAATACGATTCGTGAATCTGTTTTGGCATCGGTAACAATTGTATATTTTTTACTCTTATTTACTGATTGTCTCAAATTATCTCTTATTTTTTAAGTTAACATTTTTTTTTAATTGTCTCGTCCTGCTTATTGTTGTACAGATGTTGAATTAATTTTTTTTCTATTTTTAGATTCTGCTCTGTATCCCTAAGTGACTGCCAAGTTGTCATTGTTTCTAGTAGCACACTTCATCACTAATACTATTACTTTTAGTCTTGTTCCATACTACTTAATTAAACTTCCGTTTTATCAGAAAAATAAAAGAAAACATTTTTTTTTTCCAAAGCTATGAATTAGATAAATAGGAATCAAGTTTACAAATTGATGAAAGTCATATTAACAAAACCATATGAACTTTCAAAATGCAAACCAAAGACAAAATCAAAAATACATATGAAGCTTATAGAAAACAAGCAAAAAATAATCGAAAAAGTATAATCTAAGCCGGAATCCGCTAAACCTAGCACTTGAATTTTTCAAGAGAGCGGGGTTAGATCCATGAACTCGTCTGATTTCGCCTTTGAACTCGCTTGCTCCCTACCTTCATCCGCATCTTCAACAAGTCCCAACAAAGATAGAACAAACAAACACCATACCCACATCAAAACTTCTTGGATCATCAAAGTTTGAAAATAAAGCTCCAACAAACACTAAAGATCTTTGAAATAATCCAAAAAATCCGACATGTAACAAGAAAAACCATCCTAAAAAATTAATTCAACCATAAAAAAGCTCTAAAGGGAATGATTTGTTGAATAAAAAGGTAAAAAAATAAAGAAATAAAAAGTCAAAAAATGGAGGAGATGGTTTTCCGGCCAAGAGACCGGAAAACCACCCCCTCAAGGACAAGGTTTTGATAAAAGAAAACATTTCAATTTCTTGAAAATGGTCCACACGGTTTTTAGGCAGAAGGTCTTTGATTTATATATTTCTAGTATCCCACTATGACCTCTAGCAAAGGAAAAAAATTGAGTAGTGAAAGAAAACCGAATACAGCTTTATATATTTCTAAGGCTACAAACTTGAATATTCAAAAATAGACCATCTTCATTATTGTTATTATTATTATTACTATTATTATTTTTATTTTAATGACTAATGTAGAGACTATCAGTAAAGGCTGCCAAATTAGCGGACATAAAAAATATGAGTCAAGTTAGTCAATAAAATGAAATTATAGTTATGAATAATTCTAACAAAATGAAATCACCTGGTCCATAGGCCTACGAGAATATCAACCTCGGCTAAAGACACTTTCAATCCGAAATTGCCTTGTGTTTTATTCCGGACTAAAATCACCAATAAAACTGTCAGGATTTAGATATGAGTCACATTACTTGCAAAAAAAGTTAGGAAGACCATATTAGTAAAAGAGACCATAGAAGAAGATTTTCTGACAAGAGAACATAAACACATCGCACCACCGGGATCAACACACATCTTTTATCAAAATAACTGAAAAAGTCAGTTCAACCTGCAATATAAGATGACACCTCACTATGCAAGTACAAGTGAAGAAAAAGTACAGTATTGTGAGCAGAGCGGGTTTGGGGGCCGCTCGCCCAGGTTTATGGCTGACTTCTTGATCTAGAAATAGTTTGAAAATGGAGTCGGCACTTATTTCAACTAGAAAATGCCTTTTGATAACGACTAGATAACCTTACTCGCTTATAGGTAAGATTATCGTGCATCAGACCAAAAGACCGGGTTCGTGGACCTCCTCGAGACTCGGTGCTTGCTTATCAATTACTGGCTTTATTTACCAGACGCATTCGTTTATCTCATCTCAACATTCGATTAGCAGACCATAAGATATAGTACTGGAAATTTAAACAAATTTGAAAGCGTGTAAACAGATAGACTGGCATATATGACTTAATCTGGGCTGGTCATGCAAAGAAAGTAGCAAGTACTCTTAAACATACATCTAAACCTGGCGCTTTCTAATAAATAGTAGAAGTTTGGCTGGTCTGGATTGATTACATGCACAAAGTCAAAACCGAGAGTCTAAGTTTGATTGATTTTATTAGGTGATCTTGAATGCCTTATACAACCATTTACTACATTTTTCATGGCAGTCCTAAGATGTCTACGTGATTGGCTGGAATTAATTTGATTTAGCTAAATTAATGTGGTTAATTTAATTCTTTAGCCTGTTAATACTGGATTTGACATACTTTTGGAAAAAACGATAAACATTGCAAACATGCTAACGAGCAGTTGATATGCATACAAGGTGAGGAATACTTTTAAACCTCGTTGACTTTCTAAGTGCTTGGCACTTGCGCGGATTTGACCATCAATGTGGTCAGAACTAGTTCTCGGTCAGAACACGGAAGTAAAAATATAAATATGAAAAAAATGTGAGTTACTTTCTTTCACTTTTCTGTGTTAAGGTAAAAAATACAAATTGTTTTTAGGTAAATACGTAAACTTTCCATAATTAAATTTAATTTAAAAATGTTAAACAATATTTCAATGCGGTAGAGTTGAATTCAAGTTGTCAATAGATTTCGACCCAACAATTTTTTTTTGGTTGATAAGTAGATTAGCACACCCACAAGCCGCGGGAGGCAAAAGAGTCAAAAAACAAGCTACTAGAGATTATTACATAAAAAAAAATCAATACATCAAAACACATCGTTTCTCGAATAAGAAAAACTTTGATTCCTTGCTCGATAAAAATCAGCCGCCTTGCAAATACTCAGAAAAACCAAACTGTGAATAGAGGCCGACTCCTTATTGAAGACGCGATTGTTCCGAATTTTCCATAAGTGCCAAACTCCAAAAAACCAAATAAGCTTCCAAAGATTACGATGTCTGCCTGAAGAAAGAGATGTCCAATGTCGAAAGAAATCCTCTAGAGAATAAGGAGCGAGCCAACTAACCGAACAATTTGCTAAAATGAGATTCCAGAAACTCCATGCAAAATTGCAATGAAGAATAATTCGATATGCTTGCAAAATTCGATATGCTTGCAAACCAGAAACATGCTCATCCATACCATCAAAGAAACCGCGATATCCGAATATGAATCCTTACTTGGCTCGTAAATCAGAGGAATATTATTAAGCACCTGTGCATAAGATCTTCTATCACGTATTGCAGGATTAAGAATCTGATTCGGAACCTTGGGTTTTACTTGTTGTTGATGAGCTGGATGACTGATAATTCTATTCTGAAAACCCTGAGGATACCTTGACTCAAAAGTCCTAATCCGGTAATAGCCTATGTTAACCTTATTAAGACGATAGGTGATAGATGAAAAATCCTCCTCCGGATTCGGACGAAAGAACCCAAATCTTTGATTCCTGACGTTGCGTTTCCTAGCCAACGTAACTCTTCCCCTTACTCCAAATTTTAGAAAAGCCTGCTGTAGATGGATATAGTTCCATGACTCTGGGAAATTCTCAAAGTAATGGCTTGGCGACGAGGGTTTGGTGAACGGTAAGTAGGAGGTGAGTGGTGGTCGGTGTTTGGTTGTTGTTGGTGGTTGTTTTTGGGTTAGGGTTAGGGTTTCGGATGGGATGAGACTCCATCGCTTTCTGATTATTAGTTTTTACATCAAAGAAAAAATTTGAGTTCGAACAGTTAACAAAACTAATCAAATTTTGAATAATTTATTTTATTAATATGTAAACTTATATATATATATATATATATATATATATATATATATATATATTAACATTGTATTTATATTTAAGATTGAAGTTAAATAAAAAAAAACAAATCAAATTAAGTAATTTGATATTTTTGATAGCTTTATAGTTCTATAATTCTTTTAAATTAACTTCTCAAATTTGTTAATCGATTTGCCAAAAAATAAAAGTTAGTGTATCAATTTGCCAACTTTTAAAGTTCGTGTTGTAATTGCAAATCAGGGTAAAATTCATATATTAATTTATAATTAACCCTAAATTTAATTAATATAATAAATTATAAATAATTGTTATTAACGTCAATTGATTATAAAACTTAAGAAATTGAAGTATTATATTTATTTTTAATAATAACTCTAATTAATTTAATATCGACTATAAATAAAAAATGGTTTAAATATAATAAATTGGTTAACACATTAATTGACGAATTATATTACGAGTCACATACATAGCACGTAATGTGAAATTGGTAATAATAAAATAAGGGTATTGTATATATTTTTTGTAGCAAATCTGGTATAATTATAGAAATGTATCCATTGGAATCATAAAATATCTTTTAACTCTTAGACACTTGTAAGAAATTATAAGCTAACATGAAAATGTATAATAAATATTTTAAGGTGAATGTGACTGTATAGCACAACTTTTCACATTTTTTCCAATTAAGCACAAATTATAGAACATCTTACCTAATAGCATAATCTTTCATTATGTGACATATGTAGTATAAATGTCTAAAACGATATCGTTTCGGTCATCCACGTGGCCAAAAACGACATCATTATATAAAAATATAAAATATAAAATGCATACGAAATTATATAATAAAAAAGTTGTGATAATGGATAAGATAAATTGTAGTTTTTTTAAATGAATATAATGCGAAAAATTATGCTATATGATGGCATTAATCTAATTTTTATTTTTATTGAAAATGTTGACTAGGCAGTAGGATTAAAATATTTCTCCATACGAGAGATTGCATGGCCTCCCTCAATTGTGGCTTCAACATGGACTCCATCCCTTTTTAGAGTCTCATTTATTTTTAAACACAAATTAAGAAAATATTTATTATTTTTATTTTTTTATATTTTGCCTTTACTAATGGTAGTGTAATTTTTCATAGAGTTTATTTAAGATGACTAAATAAATAGTAAAAAGAGAAGTTCAATGTAAAAATGCTCTAAAAATGAAAATGATACTTTTAAAATGGGATATCCCAAAATGAAATATGGAACTTTTAAAATGGGACGGAGGGAATACTTGTTTGTATAATTTTCTATTTGGACTTTTTTTTCTATTTTTGGCTATTTTTATGGATAAATGTATATATTGAACCTTCACGTTTGGTTCGGTTTTAAATTTGAATTCTAGAACTTTTTTTCAATGGAAGTACTTAATGTTATAAAATAATTTCACATCGGGACACTCCTAACCTAAAATGCCACATGTAATTGACCAATTTAGCACCGATGTATTAGGTTTGATGTTTCATATTGGCCAGTCACTAACGGACACGTGGTATTTTTAGGGTCCGATGTGAAATTATTTATAACGTTAAGTACCTCCATCGGAAAAAAAAATTCATTAGAGTTCAAATTTAAAACCGGACCAAACGTGAGAGTCCAATATGTACATTTGGCCATACTTTTATTCACAAGTAAATTAAAATTTTAGAAGATAAGTTGTTATTTAATCTTATACTTGCCAGACATTTATTTTATTTGCTACTTATATTTCTAATTAAATGTTAGAAATATTGCGTCTTGATTCATTCAGGCGAGCGCTTTTTTTACGCTTTACGCTTCGGCCGATAGAAATATATATCGCCTGGAGTGCGCTTTTCACTTTTAACTAAACTTGTTTCAACCACATTGCTGTAGTACTATAAAATGGCTACTTGTGACTCATAAAGTTGCGAGGTTCTATGATTCTCGAAAATACAGTAGCCGGCCAGTTTATGAATTAATTAATGGCGCTTATATTCAAATTTTGAGTCCTCTAAATTAAGTTACAAAAACTTAAATTAATGTGTTTCCAGAGTGTTAGTAAAGAAATTTAATAATTTTATAATAAAGGTCATAACTAGCAGTCTCCGTCAACAATCAAACTGCAATTGATATCTACATAAAATGGCATCAAAAGTTATAGTTTTTCTGCTACTTGCTCTCGCCATAGCCACGGTGGATTGCAATTCCGAATGTGACGTCAGCACCAAGCTGTGTAATTTTGCATATTATTATAGTGATCAATGTTCTAATTAAGTATGTTTTGTTTGCTTAATGAACAGTGGATATCCTTTCCGCCTGGAAAAATGTTCTGTCCGACCCGAACAATGTACTTCAGGTTTGAGAAATTAAATATAATAACCCACTTATAATACCATTAATAAAAAAAATAATTTTGTTAATTTTAATTTTTAATTTATAATATTACACGTTTTAGTTGTTGAATTTTTTTAACTTTAATACTAAAGAAAATTTATATTTTAGTAATTTTATATTTTAAATTAGAAACATTTCTGCCAAAATAAATTTAATAAATATTACAAGATATATACTTATATTAACAAGTATGCAAATATAAATCTATATTTCATAAAAAAATAACATATTTAATAAACAAAATATTACAAATAAAACACATAAGGCATCAAAAGCAATTAAGCTTCTAGCATTGTATTTATAAAGAGAGAAAACAACTAAAAAATATCATGATCGCATCTAACCACCGGCTGCACTACGGTCATGGCAGCTCCACGACCTCGACCATAAATGTGGTGCGAGCCATGGTGACTTTCACAATGTCACTTTTTCGTGATAAGCCCATACTTTAATGATTCTCGCTTCACCACCACCATAATATTCACTATAACGAGTTTTAGGCTAGTTATCCAAATTTATATATTACCGTAAGGACTTGCATTAATATAATCAAAATTATATGTATAATACTAATAATTAGTATTAATCCATGTTAAGGTTCCTTAATTTTATGAATTTTATTGATCTGATCCCTAAACTTTCATTTGGTGTTATATGGTCCTTTAACTTTACATTTGTTGTTTATTTGGTCCCTGAACTTCCATTCAATTTTATATGTCTTTTCACTTTCTGAGGTCCTCAAAAAAGTAAAATTAAAAGATTAAGTAAATAAAGAAAACATAAAATCGAGGAATCAGATAAAGAAAAAACATAAAATTAAGGGATCAGATAAGTCCAAATGAAAGTTTAAGGACCAAAAAAATAAAAAAAACATAAAGTTAAAGAATTAGATAAGTACAAATGAAAGTTTAAAGACCAGATAAATAAAACCCATAAATTTGACGGTCCTTAAAATGGGTTAGTCCTAATATTTATCGTGTTGCTTCATTAGGTTTCAATTAAGTTTAAAATCTCCTTAGCAAAAGAAAAAGAAAAACAAATGAAACCTACTAATATGTTTAAATTCAAATGAAAAGGTGAAATAAATATTATCTTCATAATGTGTACGTACGTATATGCTATCCTCAAAACAAACACTATATATAATTTCAAGTGGGATTTAATGTAAATGAAGTAGGGCAGAACAGAAGAGTCCAAAAAGCACGTAACAGACATGCTGTAGTAAGTTTATGTGTGTTTACACTTGGATTATTGTCTCTCAATATGAACTCTTACACGTATATTAAATTTTATAGTGGAGTTCTAGCTACCAGTAGTAACCCACATAAAGTTGAAGATGAGCTGATTCCCATTTTTAAAATTTTAATACTCTTTTTTTTTTCAGTTAAGGTCCACGCGTAAAAGACTATTTTCACATAGTGTAAGGGAATATTTCAATTAGCTAGGGTTTCTATTAACTAACTACTTCCACCTAGCTATGTCTCTTTGGTATTTCGGATTAATTCCATGCTAGAAGTCTAGAAATATCAAAACCATCAACTTTCCAAAGAATAGAAATCAAATCGAATAAAAAATTTAATTTGATTCGATTCGGTTCATTTTAGTTCGATTTGAATTTTAAATTATTCAAATACGAGGGCAATCAAAAGAGGAGTCATAAATCAAGAAAGGAAGGACGAAAATTTTATATTTGGTAGGAAAAATAATAAAAAAATTATTTATAGTTATTTATGCGTAGAATAGAAATTAATGAGAATATTTTAATTTTATGACCGCTTTAAAGAAAAAATGTAGATGGATAGTTAAAAAAAATATTATATTAATTATATCTCTTGTTATTTCAAAAGTATTTTTATAATTTAATTGTTGATATATTTTTATATAAAATAAAACAAAAAAATTAGTAACTAAGTTGATAAAAGGAAGAATCTAAATTTTATAAGTGAAAAGAGAAAAAAATATTTTTGCAATTAATGAGTAAGAGGAATAAAACAATTATTTAATGATATAAGTTATTTAATTATAAAAATGGATTGACGAAAAATAAACAAGTGTTATAAAATTTAATTTTTGACATATACCTCAATAAAAAAATTAGTGAAAAACTATTAGATATAAAAATATTATTATTGGAATAGAAGATGGAGATAAAAGGGGGAATGAGGCTGAGGGATGACCGCCTTTTGTCCCGCCCATAACTCCGTCAATAAAAACAGTGATTTGTTTAAATTTTAAAAACATAAAAAATGAAAAAATATTAAACAGTGATTTGTTTAAATTTGTTTAAACTTTTTATGCATTTTAACACATAAAAAGTGTTTTATTTTTAGAAAGTTGTATTGCATGCATGGTTTAATTTTTCGGTTTTAACTTTTTAAAATTTAAAATGAAATCAGAATTTTTTTTAAAAAAGATTATAATAAATTAATTGAAGTATCATTTTTAATATGGTTTGGTTTGATTTTAACCTAAGTGCCCACATCATCTTCCACCGCAAAGGCAATGCTTATAATTTTCTCTTTTAATTATTTCGTATGTAATTAGGAAATGAGGGTTTACTAGTTAGCTAGAAAGAATGGTATAATTAATTCTTCAGAAAAAAGAGAATCGTATAATTAAGCATTATAATTAGGAGTGTCACAATCAGTAATTGCAAAATTAAGACTTGTTAACAGAGTTTTCTTCCTTCATGTGCACAACGAGCTGACTCTTCCCACCAAACATTTGCCCACCTTGGCCTCTCTCTCTACATAATATAAGGAAATTAATAAAGAAAAAACAAAACTATCAATTTACCCACGAAATTGTTTGTTCATCTATAATTTTTTATTGACTTTTCATTTACCAAATATAGGTACTATTATTTTTCTTTCAGAAAATTAACCACTTATTTTCATGATTCAATAGTTCTTTGAATTTTAATGTACAAACAAATATTTTATCTGTATCATCATCACCGTATTATACACAAACACACACTCACGTATGCATGATATGCTTCATAAAGAAATTTTAAAAGAATATGTGAGTGGAATTAACAGAACACAATAGACGGCCATATTTTGAACGAAAAATTTGTGCATCGTGATTAAATAATTCTTTTTTAATTATTTTAATATATAGATTATTTTGCTCTCTGAAATTGTTCATATTATACATAATTGACTTAAAAATCAAGAGTATTATTTTTAATTGATTAAAATACATGAAAATAAAAATATATGGAAGTGACTTATTTGAACTTGGATTATATGGACCTGATTCACCCATTGCTTGTTGTATTTTCTAATCCAATAGCAAATTATCTCTGATTCTTTCTCTTATATTAATATTTTTTTCAGTATTAACTATCATCTTCATATCTCGTTTTCCTTTTCTTTAATTTTTAAATTCCGCCATAATTTGTATGTGAATGCAACTACACATGAATTTGTTCAGTCAAGCTTTGTATGTATATAAATGCCCACACATGCGTATATCATGTATTCCAAATGTATATAATTAACATTTATGAGGTATATATGAAGTAGCTAGTAGATTGTATAATTAATTAGGGAAACAAAATGGACACATAATAAAATAAAGTAATGCATGGGTCGCTGTCAACAAATGGCAAGGTCATTAAGTGGTAGTTAGGGCAGTAGAAAACTATTATTGTCATGCATGTCTCAAAGGTGGCAGCATTCCAGTAAAGTCCAATTACTAGTCTTCCCAAAACCTTTCACAACTGATTTTTACCTACTTGGCTAAAAGGTACTCGAAACGGAATCAAAATTGATTAATTTAAATGAACTAATAAATTCGACTAGATTTAATTTTAAATAGAAAAGTTAATTTTTTAATTTGTTGTCATTTAGTTTTGATCAAATCAACCAAACTCCCTAATTATAGTCGGTTTAAAAATATTTTAATTTCTATTAAATCGAATCGGTTTGGCTTTAAGAAAAATATAAAGCTTCCGCTTCAATTGTGTGGTTTGAACCAAATATATACACTTCTATATTTGAGATGCTTGACATGTTGTAAAAATTAATTTTTTTCAAAAAAGAAGAAGATTATAACTGGTAAAATAAATATAAAATCGAACTGAATGAGATAATTTTAAAAGTACAGGTCAGAGTCGATATCTCCCGTAAAGTACTTGTATTAGTAAGACATTAAGCCTTAATTATTTGTAAAACTAATCCAATAAGCATAGATGAAGCATATTATTGGTGCGCAAAGTAAATCTTTTGAACGACTTTTCTATCTCTAATGTTGAAATTTGCTTTGGTTTAAGTCCAGAAAAATTGGAAAAATACAGATAGAGATAGATCGATCGCCTCAGGATTTTTCTCATTAGATGTCAATTAACTAGGAAAGTTAGGCAGTGGTTAGGAAAATTTGAAGACAAAAACAAAAATTACTCTAAGTTTTGAATTTTTTAATTAAGAGCCATGGATAATTTTTTCTTTTCTTATGTGGAGATATATACGTTCGTCAAGCATAAGTATCTTGTTGATATCTAATTTGTTTAATTATAAAGACAAGGGTTTGAGAAGTAATTGATGTTGAAAAAAGAAACTTTTTTAACATGTCATTTTAATTAGTTTAATTAACAATCAAATGTAGAATTCAAATTTGACAAACAAATGTTTGGCTTATTAATTATCCGATACTCAACTATGACATTATATCGACTAAATCATATTTTAATTAAATATGAACATATGACAAATTTGTCCTTATTAAATATTTAAATTCAAAATTTTAAATTAAATTAATATAAATAATTTTATATCAATTGATTTAGATGTTTGATGAAATAATTTTTAGTTTAGTGATGCCAAAATACTTTTTTTCCACTTTTAGTAATTTTATTCAAACCTTTTAAAGTTTATAAATTCATTCCATTTTAATAGTTTTACTGCAATTTCATTTTTTAGTTTATCTAATTATTTTATTTTCAATTAAACTTTTAAACTAACACTTAGTTAGCAAAATTTATTTTTATGATTAAAATTTTTAAAAAATTAAAAACAATATCAATATTTAATTTTAAATTTTTTATCTTTTAATATTTGAAGTTGAAAACAAAACAAATAAATATTGTAATGAGGTAAATGAGTGATCAATTAAATTGGATAGAAAAAATTAAATGAAATTGCAACGAAATTATCAAATTGAAAGATTAAAAATATTTATTTATTTTTTTGATAAATTTGTAAAAAATCAAAAAGATTTTTCTTTCTAGCATCGTTATGCCTTTTTTTAAAAGTAAAGGATCATCGGGTCCTTAAATTTATGCTTCGTGGTCGATTAGCTCATATCTGTAATTTTAATCAGTTTGCGATAATATTTTCTAGCTTTAGATCAATTAACCCTCAAATTGTACAAAATGATGTTAGTGGGTCACAATGATAAAAATTAAAGGTTACTTAACCTAAAATTAAATAATATTGTCCCATATTGATTAAGATGACTATGTGTGAGTTAAATGATCTCGACTTATAAATTAAAGGATTGTGATGTCCTTTTAATCCTTTTTAGGGTTAATGTCTTAAAAACTCACCAATTTCACACGTTTTCTCAATTTAATTATACTTTTTGAAAAGTATCATACTACCGACTTTTTTTGTTCAAATCCATACCCGAAGTCATAATTTGTTGAGGTGACATCTATTTTTTGGTATAATCTGCTGAGGTAGAGAGGTCATTTTTCGGTTGTCACCTTAACAAATTATGACTCTGTGTATGAATTTGAGAAAAAAAAATAGTGTCCAAATAAAGCACTTTTAAAAGGATGATTAAATTGAAAAAATATATAAAATTTAGACCTTTTTATGATATTTACCTTTTTTATTACTATATAATTCTATTTCTCATTAAGATAATTTTTGAAGTGCAAAAAAGTGTCGGCTTCAACTTCTTCCATCATTATTTACCCAACTAAATAAATGTAATAAATGGAAATCAAAATTTTACCCTATTATAGGTCCATCATTATTGATTTTATATTAGTCAAAAATTAGAATAATTTCCAATTATCATATAAAAAAATATTACTCCAATGCTCCATCAACTTTAGATGTGTTATGTGTTTTTTTACTCACTTTATCACTCTTCTTCTACTTCTAATAAATTCATTAATTTAAAATTACAGCCTATAAGTCAATTAGAGACCAGGTAGAGTTAAAGCTTTTTACCCAAATCAGATGTAAGTAGCTCTCAAGATTTTTGGCAACATAATTAATTGACATGATACCCTATCCTGTAAAATTGAACACAATTATTTATTAGTGGGTAAGAACTCTTTCTTATTTATATACTAATTTATTTTATATTAGTCAAAAATTAGAATAATTTCCAATTATCATATAAAAAAATATTACTCCAATGCTCCATCAACTTTAGATGTGTTATGTGTTTTTTTACTCACTTTATCACTCTTCTTCTACTTCTAATAAATTCATTAATTTAAAATTACAGCCTATAAGTCAATTAGAGACCAGGTAGAGTTAAAGCTTTTTACCCAAATCAGATGTAAGTAGCTCTCAAGATTTTTGGCAACATAATTAATTGACATGATACCCTATCCTGTAAAATTGAACACAATTATTTATTAGTGGGTAAGAACTCTTTCTTATTTATATACTAATTTATTGACAACTCTATTAAAAAAAATATGATTAAATTAGTTAAATTAATTATTTTGTCTAATTTTCTATTTTTGTCCTTCAATTATTTTTTAAATATATAAATAATATATTAATGACTAATAATTTTTTTATTGGTGTGTTTTATATTAATATTAAAACTAACATTTATTTTATGTTGAAATATGAGAAAATTAATTGATTTAAAGATAATTATACATATTTATTAGGAATAAGTAAGACTTTTAGTTTTAAATTACCTTTTAAATATAGAAGGTGACCTATAATTCGAGACGCCAAAAATAGCAAGACGCCATATTTTAGTGGGACGGGGAGAGGCCTATTTATTCTAAGGCATCAGTCTGTAATTACTAGTATTCGCACGAGTTTTAAAAAACCAGCTATTTATTTTCTAATGTTTTAATAAATTAAAAAATTAACCATTTGCTCTCTGAAATTAGATCAATAGCTTTTTACATTTGGTTTGTAGTCCAAATAAGCCTTTTATGTATAAAAAGGTCTAAATATGTATTTCATGTATGAAAAAATTTAAATATTTTCACGACACTACGGAATCCGCTCCAAGTAGTCCCATAAATACTCATATCATATACACTTATTTACATTCATTCATTTTACCAAAAAAACCCTACTAATTTAATATTTGAGTGTTTATGAGGCAAACCAACTCAAAGTCTTTCGAGTTTACTTTGTTACTTGTATATAAGAGATTGCATATTAAAGTTTTGAAAATTTAGTTATGCATCAATAAGCACTAACGTCACTTGTGATTATCGATGAAATCAAGTAGAGTCAAAACGGAATACGATTAAGTTCGAAGTTAGCCCGATTTTACTATTTAAAGTTTGAAAAGCGATTTCAGCTTGACCGGAGTTTATTTTAGAAGCTCGATCTCGAATTCATAAAAAAAATTACATTCAAACTCTACTCAATTACTATAAATATGTACAACTAGAAAAAAATTTATAAAAATTTGATTAGGCTTGCGAGTTTATTGAATCGAGATTTTGATGCTCAAATCCAAATTTTGAGTTTGGGGTGATATTTTAACTTTTTTATGCATACAAGCAACGTTCAATTTTCATACATAGGGGTATTTTTGAAAAATATCATACATAAACATGTATATACTCCCTCCCTCACACAAAAATAGGCAAGATTGTTATTCTGAGCGTTCCAAAATATTGACAAAGTTGAAATATATATTTGAATAGTAAATTTGAATTACCAATATTGTCCTTCATCAATTTCAACCACTTTTGCTATATTTTCTAAATCATCATTAATTATTAGTTTATCCAATAGCAAACTGCTCAAATAGAATAAACACTGGACATCAAACTATTAGGTCGTAGGTACAATTCCTCCTATAAGCGTTTTCCTCCAAAATTATCAAAAGAAAAGTAATAGCAAATTTTCTTTTTTAAAAGTGAATTACAATTTAAAAAATAATAATTAACTTTTCGATAAAATAAATTAATAAAATTTAAAATATTTAAGTATTTAAATTAAAATTATTATTGAAAATTAATAAAAAATACTACTTTAATCTCTATTTCTTAATTCTTGTGCAAGTTTAATTTTATATATTTTGATGCGTTGGAGAGAGTATAAGTATTTTTGTACATGAAATAGGACATATTTAGACCACGAAAAACATGAAGGATATTTAAATACTTCAGGTTTAAGCTACTGTGTGAGATTTCAAATAAGCAAAAATTAACAGTTTTAACGGTGTTACAAGAAGAGAGCTGACCTTTGTATCGAAATGGTTGGTCCAAAACTTGGCATGAGACCTTTCGTAAGGATGAGAGGGCAGCAATGGAGATTTAAAACAAAAAACCAAAACACGATGATGCAAGCCTCCTTCCCCAACTCTAACCTTAAACTTTCAGGCCACCATGCTTAGGCTACCAGTTCAGCAAGGCAGACCATTGCTAGCAGGTCAGGAATGGACAACAATAACCTAGATGTGGTGGAGAAACATAACAGTCCAAACGTGACTGACTTTGAAAACTTTCTAAACTATTGGAGATTTTATGACCTAAAAAAGGTGTTTGCTAGGTATGGGGTGATTGGTAGAGTTTCTTTGGTAACGAAACTTACCAAACGTAACGTTAGTTTTGGATTTTTAGTTTCAGATTCAAACAAAGCAATGTCCTGGATTATTGAAAGATTGAAAATGGTCTCACTAGGAAAATTTAGGTTGAGAGCTTTTCTTTCAAAATTCCTTGAGAGAAGAAGTGTTGTATTGGTGGTTCAGAAACCGGTCACCCAGCCATCTAGGGTTGTGTCTTCACCTTTGTTTCGTGACAAACAAACATATAAGGATGTTGCGTTGAGGGACATGGATTCAGATAATAGTACGTAGGTTAGGGCCCTAATTACGCATGATTTGCGTATTTCAATCCCTTATGAACTGATTTTAGCTGAAAATGAATCGATGCATCGATCCATCGTTGCTAGGGTTTCTGACATAACAACGATTTTAAAGTCAAAGAGGTTCCTTGCTGTTCAGAATATTGTTGTCGAGAAGATTGCTTTATTGGGAAGTAATGCACTTCTGATCACTTTTGCTTTAATGAAATTGGCAGAGAATTTTCTGTTATATTCTAGGCCACGATTGATGAATTTCTTCCGATGGATAGAAGATTTCAATCAAGCCTTTACATGATTGGTTTGGTTAACAATATCGGGACTACCTATTTGTTTATAGTCGGCTGATGTTTTTAAGGAAATTGGGAACGCTATTGATGAAACTATCATTGTTCACCCTACGGTTAATGAGATTGACCGTCTAGACTCGGGCCTTGTTCTTATTTCAAGTGCATGTAGTTTTATCAAGCACTCGGTTAAGGTGAATTATGGAGATATATATATCCTTTTCTGTTTATGTTATGGAATCAGCTTTGACTATGGATTTTGACGAGGTTGGAAGTGTCAATATCTTTACTCAGGATAACATTCATAAACTCTTGGAGAATGTTAGATCTCCATTGAATGAGAATAATGAATTTTTGCATTAGGACGTTGGTGTTGGGCGTACTATGGAAGAGTTCGTCCTCTCACCTGAGTTCAGTAATGGTGTTGTGAGGCTGAACTCATGTGAAGCCAATGCTGCAATTTAAAGGGGATATAGTGAAGGAACGATGGACTTACTATTCAATGGCTCTACAAATTTAGTCGATTTGGTATCAACACCAGAACTATCCTCCAAATGGGTTGAATTTAATGAAGACGTACATGCAAAGGTGTCTACTAATGATCAGTATAAAAAAAGTCGAAGATGTTGTAGTGATTGCCCTTTCTAATGGTAACACGTCAAACATGAACAGAGTGAGGGTGGATATCGTTACATCTAATCAAAATGATGAAATTAACAAGACTTGGAAGATGAGGTATGATTTGGGAATTTTTAAAATAGAGGACAAATCAGCAACTCCGAGAGACTTATCGAACATGATATGTGGCGAGCAATGAGCTTCACTATCACGGGGTTTATTTAATTTTTTATGTCTTCACCACTTACTTTTGTGTCTTGGAATTGTAGAGGTGGTTTATTAAATAGTAGAAAATAAAATTTTATTCGCAAGTTGGTCTCTGTTCATAACTTATCGTTTACTGGGTAAATTGAATCTAAAAAGGAGAATATTAATGATTTTCTTAGTAGATATTTATGGCCTAACTGGATTTTGATTATGCTTGGGTTCCCTCTATTGATGCCTCGGGTGGGTTATGAAACTCTGCTTTGTTGAGAAATGTCACTATTGCTAAAGGGGGGAGATGTATTGCTTTGAACTTTGTTCATGATTATGTTTGTTGTTGTCATATCCATGCTAGTAATATGGCGTCAGAGAGATTATTGTTATGGAATGAGCTTACAAGTTTATTGGGTTTTCCGGGTATGATTATCATTAGTGGGGATTTTAATGAAACTTTGACTCCACAAGAAAGATTGAATAGTTTTGGATACTATGCTTCTATGTGGCTTTTTGCAATTTTGTTAACAGCTATGAGTTGTTAGATCTACCTCTCCAAGGAAAACTATTCACATGACAAAATTCTTTCTCCAAATCTTGTATTGACAGATGTTTGCTTTCAGCTACTACAGGATCAACTTGGCCATATATGTCCTTAAAGGCTTTGCTTGGAGGTCAGTCAGACCATCTCTCTATTTGTTTTTGTTCTGCTAGTATTTTTGATAGGGGGCTAAATCTTTTCAATCGATTGATGCTTGATGGGATCATGATGCTTTTGGGTTATTTTTGGCTGAGAGTTGGAATTCCGTCTGTGCCAACTTTCCTAATCTCATCCAGAGATTAAAGGATTCAAGGCAAAAATTAGAGCATGGAATTCAAATATTTTTTGGGACCAGAACAAGAAAATTCAGGAGCTTGCACAGAGTATTTTAGCTAGAGATTTAGCAGCTGAGTCGGGTTCTCAGTCCATTGAAGATCTAGCCAAAACTTCAAATCTTAGAGCAGAGTTATGGAGAGCAAAAAAACGAGTGGAATCTCTATGTGTCCAAAAATATAGACTCAAATGGAATATTGAGGGTGATAAAAATACTAAGTTCTTCCACAACATGGTTTTCTCTCATTATAGAAATAATCATATTTCATCTATTCTTGTGGAAGAAACCGTTATTCAGAGCCAAAAGACATCAGATTTCACATCAGGAAGTTCTACAATGACTTGTATAGTAAGAAAATAGGGAGTATGTTTGATATTTCTGGTCTCGATTTTGACCGTATGACCAATTTGCAGGCTGATTCATTGATTAAGTTGTTTGAGGAGTCTGAGATTTTCAATACTCTCTCTTCTTGTGGTGTTAATAAAGCCCTAGGTCCAGAAGAGCTTTGTCAGTGATGAAGAATGCCATTGTTGATTTTTTTGTGAGGTTCCAAAGTTTTAGTACCTTACCTAAAGATATTAATTCTTCTTTTATGGTTCTGGTTCCAAAAGTAACAAGATCTTCAAACATCAAGGATTATCTTAGCCTTGTCAATGGGCTATATAAGATGCTTTCAAAAGATCTTACCAGGAGATTAGCCCATATTCTGTCTAATGTAATTTCGGATTGTCGACACGCTTTTTTGAAAGGCGGGGGTATTCTGGAATGTTCTATGATAGATAATGAGCTTGTTCACGTTGGTACCTGAAGTAAGGATAAATTGCTTGTTTTGAAACTCGACTTCCATGAAGCTTTTGCCTTTATTGATTGAGACTGTGAATTTTCCAGAAAAGTGGATTAAATGGATGTTTTGTCGTTTATCTTTGGCTTCTATTATGGTGCTTATTAATAGTAGCCTAGTGGATCCGATTGGTTTAAAAAGAGGTGTTCGCCAGGGAGATCCAATTTCACCTTACATGTTTCTCATTGCTGTAGAGGGCCTAAAAAGAATTTTAGACAGGTCAGGTTTTTTGGGGTTTACTCAGAGGTTTCGGTTTTCGGTAGCGCATGACCCTATATCCATGTTGCAATTTGCTGATGATACAATTTTGTACTTGTCGTTCGATATTGAGCAATTATAAAATCTAACATGGATTCTACGCTGTTTTGAGTTAATCTCTGGGTTAACAAATAATTTCTATAAAAACTCTATTATGGGAGTTAATGTTAGTGAGACTGATTTGTCGTTAACAACGCAAATAGTTGGATGCAAGGCTAACTCTATCCCTATCAAACATTTGGGTCTTTTGTTATCTAATAGAAAGCTCTCTATTCGCTTCTAGGATTTTATTGGAAATCGGCTTTGGGTAATTTCACTCTGGCTTCATTTAGCAAATTGCTAATTGTCGGTGTTGAGGAGGAAGTTGCTGCCCAGAATGTTATGAACCAGACTGGGTTTGTTCGGTCAGCTGCTCAGGTTCAAAGGAGGTAGAGAATGGATCGATTTTCAGCAATTAATTGTCAAGTTGGGAATGCAGGTTTTTAACTCTGCTTTGCGTGATGTTTCTGTGATAATTGTGGCGGGAAATATGTCACCTTCTACAAGAATTCATAATAGGCAATCTTTCCGGGAAGGAATTGCTTTGGATATTATTCAGAGTCATGCAGCTCTGTTTATGCAAGTTTGGAAATTTTTAGCGCCTTGAGTTAAGTTTTTTAATGTGATTTGCACTACATAACAAAGTTCATTCTCTTTATTTTTTTTGGCAATTCACACAATTGTCAATTTGGATAATTATATGTGCTCTCTTTGTGATGCTGTGAAAAGATAAGCATATATTTTTATTCACTATAGTTTTGCTAGAAGCATTTGATGTGATATTTTACAAAAGTTAGATGTCGTTTGGATTTTTCCATCTTCTTTTGTGGAATTTATACTTCACTGGTAGGATATTATCCCTAGAGGTCTCTACAAAAATTTATGGCAAGTTTTTTGGTTGCTCGTAGGTCGGGAAATTTGAAAGTGCATGAATATCAGGGTGTTTCAGAATAAGGGTTCGGACAAGAATGCTTTGATCTTTAACTGTTTCTCTAAGACATCTTGACTCTTTAAGAGTTGTAATAAGAATTTTATTTATTTCGGGTTGGATTTCTTTAGGAGTCCAAAATGCATATTGTTCTCGAATTTTTGATTTTGGTCTGCTTTAGATCGCAGTTTTTAGTGTGCCGCCGAGTGTGTGTCACTTTTTATGCGAAAGCTTTTAATTTTGGCCTTGCCACTTCTTGTGGTTTTTTAATATGCTAATTATTCATTAAAAAAGTAATGGTGTTAGAAGAATGGATTGTTTGTGCTGTTTTATGAATATTAAGTGCACCAGCTTGATCCATGAGCCAAATATGGAGAGCATTTTTAACCTTTTCTCCTTAAGTAAAATCCAAAGTGAAAATATTTCTGACATAATGAATATCCAATAATTTCTAATGTGGACATGAAATTTCTATGATGAATATTATTATTACATAATATAATTTTAACCTCCATTTTCTTTTCAAACAGCTAGACCTTTCATACCAAAAAAAATAAAATCGACCCACATCCTTCTTTTATTAATTAAATCAACCACATTCCTATTTAAAAAGAAAAAAGGTCGAAAATTTAAAAAAGAAAAAGACACGTCAGCAGGCAGAATTCAACGTGATGACGTGATATTCAATATAAGATGACGTAATATATTAAATTGCTTTTTCTCTATAAATACACTCTATTTCTCATCTTTTTATTAAACCCCACACCACACTACACCTTCTTCACTCTTAAAAATTAAATTCTCTAATTAGTTCTCATTCTTTTTAATCAATGGAGTGCAGTGAAGGACCTACTGCTGCTATTTCTTTCAATTCATCTTCTCCGCCTCCGAATTCTAATTCTCCTTCACCTTCTTCATCTCCGCCTCCAGCTCCGGCGCCGGTGCCGGTGGTGATTAGTCCTTGTGCTGCTTGTAAAATTTTACGGCGGAGATGCGCCGATAAATGTGTTTTGGCGCCTTATTTTCCCCCTACTGAACCGGCGAAATTCACCATTGCTCATCGCGTGTTTGGCGCTAGCAATATCATTAAGTTCTTGCAGGTATAGTATTTCTGTATATACATCTATGATCTTCGTTTATCAATTTGTATTTAATTAATTTTTCTTCTTTTTTATCGAATAAATTTAAAATTTCTAGAGCTGATATGTATAGCTTTCAAACTATGGAGTCTCTCTAAAATAGTGATTCATTATGAATGCAGCCATCAAATCAGAATTTTTCATTAAGAATACTTATTAATCCTCGAATCTCACATTTGAGCATTTCCTTGTTTTGTTTAAAAAGTATTTTTAAATTTTAATATTTTCATCAAATATACCATGATATTTAATTTTTTTCAGTTTGATCCATCATTTTTTTCTATTTTTTATCAAATATATTTGACTGTTTTGAGCTGATAAGGCACAATGTTGTGCATTTATATGTACATAATTTATCGTATGTGGCGTACAATTTCACGCCAAATCAACTCCAAATGAGTCGTGAGTATTTGGTAAAAGTTTAAAAGATGATAGATCAAACTTGTAAAATTTAAAGATTTGTTGTGTAAAAAACGTTAAAATTTGGATAGGTAAATTCATTTTGCCATTTTTATTTTTATTTTTAAAAACACTATCCAAATGCCTTATTTGAAAATTTGCACTCCTTCGCCTCATATTTTAGTTTTTGACATTTTTGATCCAACGATAGTTTTTCTTCACTGAATGATGCCGTTTTTGACAGTTCTTAATAATGAAATTACACACATATATATATTCGGCTGTTAACTTTTAAATATAGTACTGAACCATTGGAAAGGTAAAAAAATGGATCCTATAAATAATATTTCTATTAGGGCATATGTTTAGGAGATTTTTTTTGCATCCAATTAAATTTTAAATCAGAGATCTCGAATTTGGGTCGTGGCGTAGTCAAAATAATCAGATCAATGTTCAAAAACAGAATTTTAAAGACTATAGGTTGTTCAAAAAGGCTGAAAATACAGGTCTGGTGCATATGCCGTGGATGGCAGGGGGAATTGAAAGAAAATCATGGCGAAAATTAAATGTTTAAAGGGGCTAGCTTCTTTATACATACATAAATCACTTTCAGATTGTTAAAGTCTATATCTAAATTTTAGAGGAGAGCCAAAAATGTACAAGATTTCCTAAGAGCCTCAAAGTTTGAAAGTAAAAAAGAAAAAAGAAAATTACATACAAAGTTATATATATAAATTTTCTTTAGTTTGAAATAAAATATATTAGTTACATTGACTTCTATTTGCTTCCATGTTGAAATATTTGTCACCCAAATGTCATTTTCTTTTTATTATTTCTCTCATGGAAATATCATTTACATTGAGTGGGGTGTAGGGGTTTCCATTCTGTTAGAATTATCAGGTCGAATTAAATTAAAATTCTAATTTTTTAAAATTGAACCAAACTTATCGGTCTAGTTCCATTATTTAGTTTTAGTTTAGTTTGATTTTCGCCACTCTTAGTGGGAGTCTATATATATAATAGGCTAAATTCATATTCGAGCCCCTATATTAAACCATTTTTAATTAACTAGTCCCTGAAAATATTCACTTTTTTTGGCATCATTTTTTCGTTTATCATTTCATGTCCCCCCTTTCTTTAGTGAATAATTATTGGGTACAATCGTTGCGCCATGTCATTCGTGCAACAAACCAATCATGCGCTAGCCATGTGGAAAAATTAATGATAAAAAAAATAAGTGATAATTAAAAGATTCCCTATCGCAAACTCTCATTGGCTTGTTGTAAAAATGACGTGGCGCAACGGTTGTGTGGGATAAACACTCTTCTTTAGTTATGCTTTTCTCTTCTCTTCTTTTATCTTTTCTTTTATTTTCCGGTTCTACCACTAACACGTACTGTGATTAATGAATAAAAAATAACAACTCCATGATTTTTTTTAAAGTAAATAAAACTTTTAGCGTTACATATAATATATACGAAGGGGTAGGAATGTTGTAATATTATTTTAATCAATTTCATTGCTGAAATTTTATAAAAACTTGGTCAATAATTGAGGATTATGCATTTTATTACAGGAACTGCCAGAATCTCAAAGAGCAGACGCAGTGAGCAGCATGGTTTACGAAGCAAGTGCAAGAATTAGAGACCCGGTTTACGGGTGTGCTGGTGCAATTTGCCATCTCCAAAAGCAAGTTAATGAGCTTCAAGCACAATTAGCTAAATCACACGCTGAAGTTGTTAATTTGCAATTGCAACATGCTAATCTCATTTCCTTAATTTACATGGAAATGTCTCAATCTCCTCATCAACGATCATCTGAACAATCATCCGAACAATCCGTCGACAATTTCATTAGCACACCGCAAAGCTACCAAAGTAACCCTAATTGCTTTATTGATGAAAACAATTTGGGATCGATGTGGGAGCCTCTTTGGACATAGTTAATTGATGATAATTAATCATGTTATTAGTTACTTTTATAATTAACTAAAAATAATTAGCAGTGTTTTAAAAAGATTAATGTACCAATGAAGTTCTCCTAACTCAAAAAGGTAAAAACATGAGAAGGAGATATCTAAGGTCAATATTATTTCATTTTAATAAATTTTGATTTTTAACTTGATTTATATAGAAGCATAGAGTATTTAGTAGCGTGTTTTTGAATTTAATTGTGAGATGAAATTAAAATATTTAAGCTCTAGGATCTGATCTCTTTGTAAAAGCTAAGGGAAAGTGTTCTTATTTTTTATTTGCTTTAAGTTTCTATTCCATACTTAGGAGAAAAAAGATGCCTTTATTTTCAAGTCTATTTTGTACTGAATTAATATATTTAGTTTGAGGTTATAATAAGTTTTTTATAATTTTACTTTGATTCAATTTTAATGGCAACAAAAATTAATTTTAATTTAGATACAACTACGAGAAAAAAATTGAACTTGTTCGGTTTAAAATATTTAAAATTTAATTCCATTTGATTAAATAAAAATTCTGATTCGATTTAAACCGAACAAAAATCATAATCATTAGCTAATACTAATTAATGTTTCAAAGCAATGCCTTGTCAAACTATCTTTTGACCATCTATTCTTTAAAATGGTGACATGAGGGTACTTATAGTTTTTCACTCTAATGATATGTGAAATGACATAAATCCACCGATCAAATAGTTTGATCTATACATAATACATTAAGGGATAATTCCCTACTTTTTCATTCACACGGAGTTTTCTAGTCATTAAATGAATGGTCAAAATATTACACTATAGCACTTGCAAACATAATGATAGAGTTTAGATTGCACAGAAATGGAAATAATTTACAAAAGGAGCATTTAAGTCAAATTTAAGATGCACAAATGTTAATTGAATTAAGTTCTTATGTTATAGCATAGAGTAGATATATATGAAGAGAACACCAATTTGAGACTTTAGCAAAACTTGCTTTCCATCAAGCAAGGAAAATTAATACTACTTTAAGTACTAAAACTTAAACTTGATCATTATATTTGATATAAATATCAATATATTTCATAATTTGTGGTCCATGGTCGATTAGTTTGAGAAATTATTATATAGACTTAGTCTACCACGTCATCTGTAAAATAAGCCAATCACATTATAATACGTATTCAGAGGACCGCATTTATGGCTGGCCATAAGCCGCTGCGGCGTTCTACATGAATATTAGAGGCTACGTTTGGCTCTGACGGAGGGACGTCGGCTGCGGCTGTGGTGGAGCAATCATGAAAGAACTAGGGTGAGATGAAAGTGATAACGAAACTAAAAAAAATTTGTTGAAAGGCTTGTGTTAAGATGAGAGAGATAAAAGAAAGTGAGAAGAAAATAAGGGATTAAGGTTTGGTTGGTGGAGAAAAGAGAAGAAATACAGTTTTTAGGGGAAACTATAAAATAAACCCCAACCTATTACGAATTGGACAACTTAAATCCTATCGTATATTTTTATACAAGTCGGACCTTAAGCTTTCAAAACTTTCCACATTAAACCCTCAATCACTCTGCCTCATCTAAAATAAACAAAATTGATGATGTGGCTAGAGTGTGAAGATATCTTCCGATATGGCATGAAACATGCCAAGCCAGTGGGTCCCACATCTTTGACTGTACAAAACACTTACCATTTACTCCTAAAACAATCGATCTTTTCTCTTCTCCACTACAACCCCAAAATCTATCTTCCACTACTAGAAAATCCGTTGTTAGAGACGGATTATTCTATCACTAACACTACCCATTCCGTCGGTAAATCCTGTTCCCGCCGAATTACCAACAGACAACTTCTGTCGGTACAGTTGTCATCGCTAATTTTTAACGACACAACAAAATCCGTCGGGAACTTTTACCAACGGAACAAGTCCGTCGGTAAAAGTTGGAATCCGTTGGTAAGCGTCGACAAGTTTACCGACGAAGTCCCGACTTTTTATTGACGAATAGTCCGTCAGCATATTTCCCGACGGATTTTCCGCCAGCACATTTTCCCGACGGATCTTTCGTCGGTATAGTCCGTCGGGACTGTTTGAATTACCGACGGAAAATCCGTCGGTAAAGGACATCCCGGTCATAAATGGGATTGTCTTTAGCGACGGAAAATCCGTCGGTAAATTCAAACATTAAACAGATTCCCGGCAGATTTTTACCATTCTCCGACCAATTTTCTGATTTTTTTCTGTCGATTTAAATCTGTTACACACGCGCTATTATTATATACAAACACGCTGAATATGAACCAATAAAAAGTTATATATATAATATCTAGAACAAACGTTTATAAAATTCGTATATATTTGTAAAACATAATACTGTACTGAATACAAAAACATACAATCTAGTAATGTCCTCGTCATCAGGGCCTCGTGGGGGGCTGCTGCGGGCAAAGACCTGGCGGCAGAGAGGTCATCATCTTTGCCAGCTCGGAACGGACTCTATCGGCAATCCGCTCGTCCACATTTTCTTCTAAGTCCCTCTACACCTGCCCTCGCACCCGCTCCTCCATTCCTTGCACTCGTGTCTCGACCTCTCTCTGGATCCTCTCCTATATATCCTCGGGCGTCCAAGTCTTCTGGGACGACGAGGAACCTCCACAGTGCAAACGGCTGGTCTGGGACAACGCAATATATGAAGCCGCAGCTGAACCAACTCCATAAACCCGCTGCTTCTTCACCCTCTCGAGCAGCAAGAACAACTCGTTCTCGTCGATGGTCTGCGCATTCGACGAGCTGCCCTCACCCGGCGAGGACTGGGTCGCAGCAGCACGCTCAGCAACGAAACGGTCATGAAAAATAAACGAGTAACTTCAAGTAAGTACAATTTTGATAAACTAAAACAGTTAATTTTGAATTCCTAACTAAAATTCGACAGATTTTCAAATAGATAAAAGTTTAGAGAGTAGATAATTAAAAAAAATATAAAATTTAGGGACTAGATAAAATTAAATAGAAATTTAAAAATTATATAAACTAAAAACATAAAATTCATAACATACATAAAATCAAATGAAAATTTAAAAATTAGATAAACTAAAAATATAAGATTAAAAGAACTAAATGTGTTATGCGTTAGATGTTACATGAACCGCGTCGTGGTCTCTCTTAGGGGCGGTTTGGTTCAAGGTTGGGAATGGAAATCGGAATGGAAATGAGAATGATTGTTTTCATTTTTTATTTGGTTCAAAGTGTAGGAATAGGAATGGGTAAAGTTTAATAAAAAAAATTATTTATTATTTATTAAAATATTTTTTATATAAAAAAATTATTTTTTTAAAATAAATTATTTTTAAAAAAATAAAAAAAATTATTTTAAAAAAAAAATATATTTTTGAAAAAAATATTAAAAAATATTATTTTTTATTTTAAGTATATTTTTAAAATTTAAAAGTAATTTTTTTAATAATTATATATTTATTATTTATCATTAGAATATTTTTTAAAATTTTGATTCTCATTCCCAAAAGTTTATTCTCATGGGATAAGGGGAATGGGTGATTCCCATTGAGGGGGTAATCACATTCCCATTTTCTAGTTTAATTTGACAAAATAAATACAAACAATGAGAATCACTCGCATTTTCATTCTCTCCGTTTTTTGCCCAACCAAAAGGCCCCTTAATTTTACATGTAAATTACGAAACAAATCCAATACTTAATAAGACAAAATTGTCTGAACAATAGAAGGAAATGGCAGACAATAATTCCTCATTTTAGATGCCAAAGAGATTGCCATTCATAAAATAGTTGACACTACACGTTAAATTCATAAATAATTAATCATTACATTTATAAAGTCGGTAGCTTTAATTTTATATTAACTTTCTAAATCATTAACACTAAATTAAAATTTCAATTTATTAATTTTTTATGTTTTAATAAATTTTTAATTATATTTGAACAGTATTCATAATATCATTTTAGTTTCGCTAATTCTTCAACTTAACATATTTTATTATTTAATAATAAACTGAAAAAAAGTACATCCATCTTTTAAAATTTAATCTGTATTTATAATTTTAACGCATTATGCCACATGCTGATTGAAATAAAAATAAAAATATTTTCAATTTTTTAAATTAGATCAAAATTATTAAAATTAATTTGTTTGATTAAGTTAATAAAAATAAAAATAAATAATTTTTGCTTAGGCAAACTTTTTTTTTTTTTTTTTGATAATTGGGGAGAGGGGGAGTGCTTCACGATCTAACAGTTTACTGCTCAGCGATTATACCATTTTAAATTGATTCTTAAAAGTAAAACTAGTTTCTGCATTTAAGATTGACTTATTTTAAATATAATTTGAATTAAATATTTTGGTATCCGATAAATATATTGTCATTTAGATATTTATTATTTTATTTTACTTACACCTCTTCATAATTTTTTTTCTTTTGAATAACAATGTAATGATTCAATTCTATATTTTTATGTTTGTAGTTTTTTTTTTTATCAAAAATGGAAATCGACTCAGTTTTAATTGTTAGTTTATTAGTCATTGAGGCGTGATTCGAACCCGCAACCTCTTAATGCACTTAGAGATGTCTTAACCATCCAAGTTAGGTCCACATTGACTTATATTTGTAGTGACAATTGAATTTAAACCAAAAAAACTTTACCTATAGAATTTCATAAATGTGTCTCACATTAATTATTGAAAATATTTTGTTTAATTATAAGCATATCATTTGTCTCTATAAAGATAAAAGACTGAAGACTACTAAAGATAACGGTTTTGTTTTGTAGTAATTCAAAATGTCTCGTGCACTTCACGTGTAATTGGCCGTTAACATGTAGTTACATGTCGGTATATATGTTCATGGGCTTGGGTATCCGGCCCGCCCGCCTAAGCCCGTCCTCTTAGGGCCGGGCTTGGATACCAATATTTGGTCTCAAGTCCGGCCCGGGCCCGAACCCGAAAAAAGCCCGTTTTTTATGGGCGGAGTTGGGCTTTTAATATCATAAAAAATCAACGTAAGCCCGCCCAACCCCGGCCCGAACCCGAAAAAATAGTGTATTAGGGCCAGGTTTGGGTAGTATATTAAAAGCTCGAACCGGACTTGGGCGGACTTCGACTTGGCTTTAAAAAAGCCAAGCCCGCCTAAGCCCGACCCGAGCCCGCCCAAACCCGGCCCATGAACAGGTCTATCTGTCGGCAACCTGATTGGGTTCATTTGTTTTTCTTTTTGACAAACTACGTTGTTTTCTATATGAGCAGAGGGTTAACGCCACTTTAAATTTATGTCTCGTAATTAAATAAATTTATTTTAATTTTTTAAATTAATTAGACTCAAAATCTATATTTTTAAAATTAAATTAGTATATTTTAATTTTTGAATTAATTAGACTCTTTTTTAATTTAATTCAAGTAACCTCAAAATTATACACTTCAAAATATGGATTTATTTGATCTCGAAATGTAAATTTTGGGCCTAGTTAATTCAAGAGTTAAAATAGACTTATTTGACCCTGAAAATACAAGTGTTGGATCTAATTGACCCGAAAATTTAAAATGAACTTATTTAATCTCGAGATACAAGTTTGAGGGTCGTGTTGACTCTTTGTTCTTTTGTATATTCATTAAAAAAAACTACTCTCTCTAGCCTTATAATATTTATCGTACAAAGGATCAATTCACCTCCTCAACTTGACACGAAATAAATAGGCCCAACTTTGTGAAATGAGATCTAACAAACCCAAAATTTGGTAAAACGGTTAAAAACATCCAAAGAGAATGAGAATAGGGCCCCTCAACTATGCCAAATCGGTCAAAAACCGCCCTCCACTCCGGCACCCTCGTGGAAGATTTGCCATCTTCGCTCCATTCCGACTGTCCGAACACCGCCCTCGTTCCTCCACTCTTGCACTCTCGTTGAATAAATCTTTCATTTCCACTTTATTCCGACCGCCGAACAGATTTGTTGAACACACACATTTCTTGAACAGATCTGTTCAACGGATTTGAGAGGTTCATCTCAAATGATCCTCTGTTCGTGTCAGACAAAAAGACTCGTCTGAGAAAACGACCTATCTTAGGTTCGTCTTCTCAGACGTACTATGTCTGAGAAAGCGATGGGTTTGTCTTCTCAGACGAAGTTTGTCGGAGAGGAGACACTGGCGGTGATTTGGTAGGGACGAATGTAAAAAGTACAATAAAATTCCTAAGTTCTTTTTAAAAAAATATTTAATATATGAATTTTTAAAATTGTATTTTTTTGGAAAATCTTCAAGTACTAATTTGAAGGATTAAATAGATATTAAGGACTATTTAAAAAAAATTATCATTTTTTTAATAGAGAGTGTGTTGCAATCGCGGATAAGAGTGTGGGAGGATAGTATTTGACTGATTTTGCCAAGTTGTGGGGTTTCTTTGACCTCGTTTCACAAACTTGGACCTATTTGATGTTTCGTGCCAAGTTGAGGGAGTGAATTGATCCTTTTTTTCAATATTTATCGTATTTTGTTATTTTACATAGATTAAAAATATAATAAATACTATTTAAGTCTCATAAAATTATTTATTGATGCGAATAGATTTAAAAAATAACAATAAATATTTTTTTTAAATGTTAAAGTGACATAAATCATGCACCAAATATTTTCTTAAAAGCAACAAATATTATCAACCGGAGAAAATATTATTTTCTATGATTTATTTTGTGTGCAATTTTTGACTTAATTTTAGTGATCTAGAGGTTGATTATAAAATAAAATTTAGAACATGTAATTTTTATTATTATTTTTAGGCTCAATCATCTAAAAGGACTCCAATTTTTTTGATTATTTTTATTTGTGAACTCGTTTTTTTAAAAAAAATCTTTAATTTTAGAGTATCTTTTAATTTTTTATTTTAATTGTATCCATTTGATCGAATTGAAGTGGAAAAAAATTAAAATATGTCTTTCATATTAATTCATATTATTCCACTTCGTATTTTTATTGTAAATCTATAAATATAAAATATGAAGAAAATATTTAAATTTTTTATATTTCAATTTGAACAAATAGCTACAATTAAAATTAAAATTGAAAAATGTACTGAAATTGAGAATTTTGAAGTGGAGCCATAGCCGAAAAAATTAGAAAAGATGAAGTATGTTTTGATAATTAGGTCTTAATTTTATCAATTTATTGTGACATTTATTTGATTGAAAATCGTTAAGTTATATATACTAGAAACAATTTAATATTTATCAAATTATACGAAATAAATTATAGCCAAAATGAATTCATATATGAGCAAATAATTATGAAGCCCCTCATATTTAGCATAATTTACACTTTAGTTCCTTCTATTTGAACACTAAAATATGTGGTCCCCCACTTTTACTTCCGTTAATATTTTAGTCCCTCCATCCATTTTTAGTTTTAGTCAACGAAGTCACAAGATTTATGGATAAATTAATTATCAAATCTGAGGGACGCAATCGTTGACAAAAACAAAAGTGAGGGGTGAAATCGTTAAAAAAAAAATAAAAGTTGGGGACCATATAGTTTCGTTGATTTCGTTGACTAACATTCAAAATGGACGGAAGGATTAAATCGTTAACAAAAATAAAAATGAGGGGCTATCTAATTCAATTTTCAAATAAGAGAGACTATATAAACTGTTATTTATGTCAAATATGAAGGGTGTCATAGTAATTTTCTCTTCATATATCTATAATTATATGAAATTAAAAAATATATTCTAAATAAAAATATTTAACAATTTAGTTTAGCAATTTTATTTTGGTTAAATCGGTAGATTCTTATCATTTGCTCACTCCTAGATGTATTACACTAAGGCAAAATTATAAAATGTACATGTTCAACGATGAGATATGCGTTTATATTTTTATTAATTAATATATATATATATAAAATTACGTACATCACTTAAACGTAATCTTTTTAATTAAAAAAAAAAGAAGCAAATTGAGACTATATAGTATGAAAATTGGTGGCGAGCTGCCAAATTTGTGATGTCCTAGAGTATTTAAGAGTTTGGTACAAGTGTGAGTTTGATCCATGCACAAAAGTTATATATGTGTTTTAGAACCAAATAGGGACAGATCCAAAAATAATTAATTAAGGAGATTTGGGAGTGTTGATATTTGCTGCATGGACCAAATTGTTATATTTAAATTGTAGTGTAAACAACATCACTGATAAAGGAGTTCATAATTGTTGACAATAATTTAATTTGTGATAATTCGGACGCATATTCATTATTTAATTTTATAATCACAAAAATCTATTATCGTTGATATATTTATTTGCTGTTAACACTATGCGCAGCGCTAAAATGAGATTGAAGGGGTTGACAGTTTTACTGAGGTTACGGATGGAATGAGAGTTATGGTTGATTGACTTCGTTCAGTGCTTTAGTTCTTTTATTTATCGTATTTATTATGTAGGACAAATATAAAATTCTTGTTTGGAATACTCAGGGAGCGGATTCGAAGAAGTTTCTTCGAGTTTTCAAAAACTTTTGTTCTCGGTATAAGTTTGATATGGTGGGTATTCTTGAACCTAGAACCAGTTGGCATAAGGCGGATAGTTTCATCATGAACAGTGGCTTTCTGTTCTCTCATAGAATCGAAGTTGTTGGTTTCCCGGGTGGCATTTGGGTCCTCTGGCAGCACTATGTGAAGGTTTCCATTCTGGAAAATAATAAACATTTTCTCCACCTTAGGGTCTCGGTTGGTCAGGATTCTTATTTGTTCACTATTGCTTACGCAAACCCTAATGCCAGTTTGCGTAAAGGGTTCTGGGAAGATATAAGTAATTTGGCTTCAAGGATTGATGTTCCCTGGATTTGAGGTGGAGACTTTAACGCTTCACTTCATGATAATGAGCGTAGACAAGGAGCTAGGGGTAGAAGCGGGTCATGTCCTCTTTTTCGAAAGTGGTTTAGGATTTTCATATGGTGGATCTTGGCTTTCGTGGTTCCCCATTTACGTGGAGATGGGGCAATCTTTTAAAGAGTTTGGATAGTTTTATTTGTAATGATGATTGGGCTACGTTATTCCCCAATAATTATGTTATGCATTTACCGAGGGATCACTCGAATCATAATTCCATCTTTTTGCAATTCAGTAGACATTCTCATGTGGGGAGGTCTGCGAAACCTTTTTATTTCTTGGCGGCTTGGTTGGCTGAGGGGAGTTTTGCTAATATGATCAATGAGAATTGGGCTTCTTCTGGATCAGTTGTAGTATCCATCAAAACTATAAGGGTTAATGTCAAAAAAATTCACCAACTTTACACGTTTTTTCATTTTAATCACGTAATTTAAATTTTCTCATTTTCATGCACGAACAACCACCTTTTCTCAAATTCATGCACGATGCTGAGGTGTCACGGCTCCATTGGTATAATTCGCTGAGGTGGAGGTCATTTTACACCAATAAATAAGTGTCACCTCAGTACCGTGCATGAATTTGAGAAAAAGTGGTAGTTCGCGCATGAAAATGAAAAAAATTTAAACTGTGTGATTAAAGTGAAAAAACGTGTAAAGTTCGTGATTTTTTTTGACATTAATCCAAACTATAACTGAGAAGATAAAGAGCTGGAATTTTTTAACTTTTGGTAATATATTCCAACGCAAGAAGCGGATATTAGCCAGGTTAGGGGGAATTCAACAAGCAAAAGAGAATTATTGTAACCAGAGACTTATCAATATGGAAGAGCAGCTAAGGTTAGATCTTGAAAATACTCCTTACCAGGAAGAGCTGTTAGGGCTTCAGACGGCTCGGTGTGACTGGGTTGTTGATGGTGACCGCAATACGGCTTATTTTCACAAACGTGTTTTGATTCAGAGAAGGTATAACAAGATCTTGGCTCTTAAAATGACAATGAGCAGATTATTAATGATCAAGAGGAACTCAAGGTTATGGCTGTGGCGTATTTTTAAAAGCTTTTTACCAAGGAACACATTTTGCCTGATCCTCTTCCTTGCCGTGGTCTCTTTCCTATTTTGGAGAGTTGTGTTCGTGATAAGCTGGCTGCTGCTGTTACGCATGAGGAGATCAAGAATGCTCTTTAGAATATGCAACCTTTAAAAGCCCCGGGGTTAGATGGTCTCCATGCTTTGTTTTACCAAAGTCAATGGGCAACGATGGGAGGTACAATCTGTGATTTTATTCAGGGGATTTTCAATGGGCAGCCTAAATCAAAATCTCATCACTCTTATTCCTAAATGTGAAAACCCCGACTCTCTTAAGAGCTATAGACCGATTAGCCTTCGCAATGTGCTTTATAAGATGATTACTAAGATTACCGCTAATCGTCTCAAGATAATCATACGTGTTGTTATTGGTCTCGCTCAAACGAGCTTTGTTGAGGGGAGACAAATTACTGATAATATCATCCTTGCTCAAGAAGCGTTACATTCGATGAGAAAGAAAAAAGGTCGGAAGGGGTCTATGGTTATTAAGATTGATCTAGAAAAGACGTATGATTATTTATCTTGGGATTTTCTTCGCGATACCATGGATGATATATGAATCCCTTCTTATTTTTCGGATGTCATCATGAATTGTGTGTCTACCTCTTCGATGAGTATTCTTTGGAATGGTTGCCCTCTTGAGGCCTTTACCCCTTCGTATGGTATTAGACAAGGAGATCCGATATCGCCTTATCTATTCGTTTTTTGTATTGAGAAACTGGCCTAGATGATCAATTTGGAATGTGTGGATAATAATTGGTAGCCGCTGGTTACGGGGAGACATTGTCCTGGTTTGTCTCATCTATTTTTCGTCGACGATTTACTTCTCTTTGGTGAGGCATCTATAGAGTAGGTTGATGTTATTAATAATATCCTAGATATATTCTGTAATTCCTTGGGGAAGAAAATCAATAGGGAGAAGACAAAGGTTCTTTTTCGGCTAATGTTCCCTTTTCTAAGAGGACTACCTTGGCTAATAAGCTTTGGTTTACTGTTACCGAAGACTTGGGTAACTACCTAGATGTTACTCTTTTTCATGGTGGATACACTAAGGCGCACTCGGCTGGTGTTATGTCGAGGATTAAATCTAGGTTATCAAATTGGAATGCTAATACTTTGACATTAGCTAGTCGGTCTACTCTTATTAAATCAATTTTGTCTACTATTTGTAATATCCCAAAATGTTTAATTATTTAATTGGACCACGTGTCCAGTTTGGACTCGCCAGAGTGGCGAAATCGGAAAGATTTCTGTTAAAAGTAAAGTAAATAAATTTCAAATAGGTCGGTTTCGGGGAATTAATTATGCGGAAATTACGGTTATATTTCAATTCTAAAGTTAGAATTGGAATTAAAAGGATAAGTGTCAAGAAAAGCCCAAAATAAAGAATAGGGACTAAAGTGGTAATTTAGCCACTATGTGTCGAAAATGGAAATTTATAGGTTTTGACGGAAAAGTATTAATATCGAGTTTCGTATTATTTATCGGATATAAATAATACGTATAAGCCATAATAAAAGAATTTATCGATTTAGTTATGGACTAAATTGAATAAAAGAAAAGTTTAAAGGAAAAATGATAACAAACAAAAAGAACAAGGATCAAAGTAAGCTTTTAGCCAGATTATATAAGCAAGAAGAAATTGAATCAGAAGGGGAAGAGAATGATCCAGAGAAATTGAGAAATCATCGAATAGCTAAGATGATAACACTTTTACCCTAACCAAGTCTAGAGATAAACAACCTAATAACCCAATCAAAATTAAACTCAATCTTTAAATCAAATTAATTATTAATTAATTATTATTTTTAATATATATATATATATATATATATATATATATATATATATATATATATATATATATATATATATATATATATATACATACTTAGAAATAATTATATTTTCTAATTAAGATTAATTTAAACTAATTTAAATTTTTTATTAATTTAATTAAACCTAATTAAACCTTATAACTTTATTAAATACATATGATAGGTATATAATTATTTTTAATTTAATTAAAAAATTAAATAAATCAAAACCCGTCATATTCATTCCGAAATTTCATATTCATCCTGAAATTTCAGCCATCACCATCTTCTGAACCGCCGCTGCCCTCAAATCCCGCTGTTTGTCCCTAACGAATAGCCCCAAGGTTATTCGTCTGAGGAAGACGAACCCAGATGGTTCGATTTGAGGAAGAGGAGCAGCTGGGTTTGAGGACGGAAACGGGTTGGAAGATGGTGGCAGCTGAAATTTCTGGAGAATATGAAACTTAGTGATGAATATGAAAATTTTTAATTTGTTTAATTTTTTATTAAAATTTAAAATTGATATTTTTAGTCATTTTATTATTGTATTAGATTTGGCAGAATCAATTATAACATTTATAAGTATATGATAAAATTAATAATTATACTTTGACTAAAAATTATATATTGATTTAATTTAATAATTTTATATTTTATATTAATTACTATATTTCAATAATAAATAAAAATGAAAAAACTAATTAATAAAAAGATATTTTAGTCATGTTAGCATTTTTAAATAAATTGAATTTTTATCTTCTTTATTTATTGTATTAATATAGTTGATATAAATTAGATATTTATTATATTAACCGTAACTATCCAAATTTAGCTGGTCCAAATTATTTGCAGACATATTTCACTAGTCTAACATAGATAATCAAAATAAATTTGGTTGTTGAATCATAATCATTATAAGGCTTCAACAATTTCAATGTCATACGTTACGTTTATTTTTCTTTGAATTTGCAATGTTTTCGTCACAACTAATCTCAAATCCAGCCCAGATCATATCTAAGCATTGTGATTCATCGACGTCTCCTTTTTTTAGGTCTAGTATACGGAAAAGTTCTCGAGTCGACTTCAACATCAACTGTAGTAGTTCAAATTTAAGTGGTTTAAATTAACTTTTAAATTTAACCTACTAGACTAAAATGGTTAAATTATAAATATTATAAAATTCTCAAACCATCCTCACATTTTCAAAGTGAAATGTTACACTAACTCACATAATTTTTAATTTTTAATATATTTGTCAATATCGTTATAGTTTTGAATATTTTAACATTATTTCAGTTTATATATTTATAGTTATTTGATTTAATTTACCGAGTAACATGAGTGGTTCTATAAGTGTACTAGTGCATAAAGTAAAAAAAAAAAAATTGACTTTCACTAAAATAATTATGAATTTAATATTGTTTTGAAAGTATTTCAAAATATAGTAATCTATACATGCATTCACTTGCTCATCACTTTTGAATTTATTGAAGTATATAATACATTTGGAGGGAAGTAAGGATTGACATTATGATCCCAGATTATGTCAACTTGGCAAGTGGGTTTCTTTTAAGCTTGTGGATGTAGGGGATGCACTCATGTAATTTTATGATTGATTATTGATAATATCTTCTTTTTGTTGGGTATGATTAGTCACCAATTTATGAGACATATCACCCAAAAGTTGTTATTCAACGCGCAAAATCATCATTTCTAAGTACAAGACTATAAGGTGTGTATGGTGTTTCAACTTGTATAGTAAATAAATAACTAATTAGAGTGAGAACCCATTTGGTTGTGTTGTATTGTTGAGTTGCCTCTTTTCATTGATATTGATATTTGGTAGGCCATGTGTCCCATTGAAAATTGTCATTACTCAATTTGGATAATGTATTAAATCCTTTTGCTAGCTGAGAGTATTTGATTATATGTAAGTTAGAATGTAAAGATATTTATGCATATGAATGTATTTAGGTTCAACTATGATCAAAATAACTGATACTAATGAATAGATGGTGGAACTCTGTACTTATAATTTTTTTATATTTTCATTACTTTAATAATGTGAGATTCTATTAACACTCTCTCTCAAGTGTAATCGGGATTGAACATTCGGTTGTCATTTGATTGAAACTCACCATGGAACTGAAATTTTGATTAATACGCAGCGGCAATACCGGACCGGGCCACAAGAAATGAACAATCAGGCGGACAACCGAAAAACTAAGAGCTCGGGCCATACCTAGTCTAATACCATATTAGAAATACTATCGGTTGTAGATAGGTTAGAATGTAAGAATCCACATGTATATGTATGTGCTTAGATTCAACAATGATCATACTAACTAGTACTAGTTTTTTTATTAGATGATGATTATATAAAGCACATTCTTGAAATTAGGAATGTAAAAAAAATTGGGAATACAGCTTAAGAAATCCAAAGCAACGCTAAAATAACAAACTAGCTGCTAATAAAAAAATTCTAAATTTTTGAAAACATCATTCTCATTGTAAGCAAAACTTGAGTTATGATATTTAAAATGACTTGATCCTTTGTTAATGCACAAGAAGAGTAATTCATTTAAGAGAAACGGTCTATTTATGCCTCTAATGTTTACCTCAAGGCTCGGATTTGCCTCTAATTTTTTTTTTTGACTGAGATACACTCCTGACGTTGCAAAACTATCCTATTAATGCCCTTATCTTTGACGGGGTTAAATAATTCAAATTTTCCATCATCTCTTTCCTACGTGGATAACTCATTAATGACATGGTTGGTACACCTAAACCTATTAAGGGAAAAGATTTGTTTATACCCTTAATGTTTATCCCAAAACCCATATTTGCCCCTAAGTTTGTTTTTGGCAGAAATACACCTAAGTCTCATTAAACTACAGTGTAAGATGTATGATAAATTTGTAGATCTAACAAATAAAAAATGGCTTATGCTATAGTTATAAGCGAATTAATCGCAGATCTGCATTACAAATCTTTAAAAGATAAATTAAATAATCGTGCTGGAGTTGGATACAAGATTGAGTCTTAGAAGAAATCTGCAGTTGGAAACTTGAAACGTCGGCAAAATTGCTGAAAGCAACATAAATCTGCAACAAAATAAACTGGGACCAACATGAGAATCTTGAAGAAATCAAGAAAACTTTACAAAATATGATCTATCAAGAATCGGAACAGGTGATTGTCTAAAACGATAAGATGTTCATCAAATTTGCAAAACACTCGACAAAATCATATAAACCAAATACATAAATTGCAACAGCACTCTTAAATTACATCAAGTCCACAATGAAGCAATTTATTCAAGAAAGACACGAAATATACATAACACGGGCGGACAGACGATGATTTCCAGCCGAAGACCGGAGATCATCGCCTTCTACCCACCAAATCCGATGATCGAAACCCTTTTTTCTAAAAAAATTGGCGTTTCTCTCTCTAGAACCATAGAGAGAGAATACCGCTTTAATTGAGAATTTATATATTTTAAAGTTGGTTTTTTTTATTAAATTATTATTCAACTAATTAAATTAAGAGATGATTACTTTCAAACCCTTGAGGTTCTGATGTTTACCCCTACGATATCCGCCGTCTCCACGAAACTGGAATTTTGATTAAATTATATATGTAAATATGTCTTAGCCCATATTTACATTATATACTGAGTGTTATAAAAGTATGTTTTTTTTTTATGAAATTATGTTTTTTATATATAGAAGTATGTTTTAGGTAGATTTTTTTCATGCTAAAAAAATTTGGATTATATATGAACTTAAAAAATGAAAAAATATCTTTCTGCAGAGGTATTAGGCTTTTAAAGGGATGCTTTTCGACTCTGTCCAAAAATTAGGCTTTCAATCGCTCAACTGACTAAGCCCGCTCAGGCATTGGTCTCAATCACTAGGCCTGGGCCTTTATGCTTCAGCCCATTATTGCTACAACACGCCATTTTCCAGTCTTCACAAATCACAAGACGTCTCATTCTCATCTTTCCTTTTCTCTGTGTCCCTCTTCAGCTATTGGTTCTCATATACTATAACTTTCAAAACCTATGGCGACGACGACGAATATAATGGACGACGACGTTTACCTTATTCTCGCCGAGCAACGCCGTGAACTCACGGCGGCGCAATTCATCGATTCTGATTTAGATTTCGCTTACCAACTCCAACTCCAAGAAGCCATAAACGCTTCCCTAGTTCTCCTCCCTTCCTCTTCCACGTCACAGCCACCGCAACCGCCACAACCCGAAAACGACGCCGTTGCCTCCTCTTCGTTTCCCTCTCTCCAGTCGGAGGAACTCGCGAAACTCGAACAAGAATTAAACGACCGGAAACAGTCCGAACTTGAAGCGCGCAAAATAAGGGACGATCTCAACCGTCGGATTCACGATCAGAAACTCGCGCGTGAGATTGTGCGAATTCCGGAGGATGACTGGGGCGAGTGGGGTGATGAGTTTGAGAAACCTTATCAGAGTGTTAGTTGTAGCAGTGGTGCTGCTAGTTCTTCTAAAAGTGGTGTTATTCATAACGAGGAGAGTGTGTTTAGAATTTATTTTAAGGGTTTGATAAGTGAGGAGACTGTGGATGGTAAAATGGTAAATTTGGGTGGTATTGGGGTTGCAATTTGTGATCCTGATGATAATTTGGTATTTGAAATAAGGAAGCCATTGATTGGGAATGGAATGGGTAAGCAAGCTATTGAGACTAAAGCTTTGATTGAAGGGCTTAGTGCTGCTATTGCGTTGGAGCTTAAAAGGGTCGTCATTCATTGTCATTATCATCCGCTTTATCAGTTTGTAAGTATATTTGTTGAGCTCTAATTTGAACCTATCCATGCTACATTATCGTATTCATATTAGTTTAAAGTGCTAAACTTGAGAATTGAATTGGATTCTTTTATATGCATTTGAAGGAATTATGAGAGAATTGAAAATACAACTCAATTTCATTAAGCGTGGTAAGTTGGTGAATTATGTATCTTCCAAGAATTGGGATGTAATATATATGAACTATAAGCAGCTTATTGATAATATATGATTACACTCCATATTAAGTTGGTGTCGTTTCCGCGGATATTTGAAAATTTAGGAGGATGATCTTAGGAGTATCTCTATAATGAACCCTACTCTCACTATTTAATCCTTGTTGAAACAACTGAATTTCAAGTGAGTGAAAGAAAAACAACTTATATTAAGTTAGGTTATGAGGCTGAAAGTTTTTTTTATTCCGTAAGACTTGAAGACATAGTTAATGCATTTGGCGTGGCATGATGTAGTAATTTGAGCACTTGCCAGGTTTCCCATACCTATCCTCCCCTTGATTCACCATTTTCAGATGTCCGCTGAATGCTGATAGTGTCTGTTTTTATTGTTTTAGCTGTAGAGAGTCTATGAGAATGCATACAAGTTTTTTGATATTTTTTGACAGTTGCTTTTAAAAAATGTTCCAATGATTTGCAATGGAGTTAGTTGAGTTTATATTATGCCATTCAGATTATTGGTAGATGGCCAGCAAAGCAGCGCAAGGTTGCAGCCTTAGTCAATCAAGTGTCCCTTCTCCGAAAGGAATTCACAATGTGCAGAACCATACTTGTGCCGCATAATGATATTAAGTATGCATTTAAACTTGCAAAAGATGCAATAGTTTCTCAGGTCACAAGGCCAGCAGAACCTAGCCATGGCAAGACTTTTCAGGAAACTTGTGTTATTTGTTTAGAAGATACAGATGCTGAACGCATATTTTCAGTTGATGAATGCCAGCATAGATACTGTTTTCCTTGTATGAAACAACATGTGGAGGTGAAGTTGCTTCATGGAATGGTGCCTAAATGTCCTCATGACGCCTGTAAATCAGAGCTCACTGTTGACAGCTGTAGCAAATTTTTGACATCCAAATTAATTGAGATGATGATCCGACGAATAAAAGAAGCTTCGATTCCTGTGTCAGAGAAGATTTACTGCCCATATCCCAAGTGCTCTGTATTAATGTCGAGAAGTGAGGTGTCTGATGGTTCTGAACGTTCCAGTGCTAGGAAATGCTTGAAATGTCATGGCCTTTTCTGTATTGACTGCAAGGTCCCCTGGCATAGCAATATGACTTGTATTGATTACAAAATATTGAATCCTAACCCACCTGCAGAAGAGTTGAAATTAAAGTCTCTTGCTACAAGAAACCTATGGCGACAGTGCGTGAAATGTAACCATATGATTGAACTTGCTGAAGGCTGTTATCACATGACTTGCAGGTATCTTGCTCATCTACCTTTTAATTTGAGTCATTTGACCTGTCCTACACTCCTACTATAATCAAATGCCTAAATGTCCAACTTTTAATTGCTTTAAATAGGACACATGTGGTGTATATGTTACATTTCCGGGAAGATCGCTCATCTTATAACGCATTTATAGTGCTTAGCTGATTCTGATTTATACATGCGTCAATGTAAATGATTACCATAGCTGAATTGTATAGGTAAGATTGTGAAAATAGAATCGGAGTCTTACGAGGATACTATTAGGGATAAGTTTTAGTATCAGGCAGGTGAAGAGTAGCCTTCCCCGATTGACTTATGTGGTGTTTGATAAAACTGAAAATTAAGTGCTGAATTTTACGAGTGGAATATATTAATCACTGAAACTTTTAAGTACTGAATGTTATAATATATTTGATACCTTTCATCACTAAAAATATTAAATTTTCTCATAAAATACATTTCAATTTAATTTTATTTTTTCATTTACAATATATTTATTAAAATAAATATGAGTTGTATAGTATTAATATAATAATATAATGACAATATACAAATATAAGTATAAGAGTATAATGATAAATAATATTATTAAAGGATTAAGATAAAAAGGACAGTTTATTGATTAGTATAATAAATTACATGTCGAGCAATCATTTATTTTGGAGTTTCTCATTTGAGCATTTCCATTTCCGCGCTACATAGAGTATATGTATGTTCAAGTGTTTGATGTTTTCGTTCAGATGTGGATATGAGTTTTGCTACAACTGTGGAGCTGAGTGGAAGGGCAAAAAGCCAACATGTTCTTGCCCAATCTGGGATGAGGATTACATATTAGGTAATAGGTTAGGCTCTGATGATGAAGAAGAAGATTTTGAATTTGATGATGACGATGACGATGAGGATTTCTATGTTCATGATTATCATGACTATGCTGATGGTTTCTTTTAACAAATGCAAAACATATTCTCCTTGGCGGTATTCTATTTTTCTTTTAGCAATATTGATTTTGTGTATATTGTTTCAGTATAGTTAACTTCATAATACTTAAATGGATTGCAGATTTTGATAAAAATATGTATATATACACATGGCATCAGAATTAATCTATTGAATTTCAATGTCATGGTCTGTATATACCTGAAGCTAGAATCAAGGTTCTGATTCTAATTCCACACTGAATAGAGTCTAACTGAGTTGAGTATTTGCATACGTAAACTCGAGCTTGGATTTAATCAATTGATCTCGACTTGAGTTGAGCTTTAAACAAGTCAACTTTGAGCTCATGGGGTGGTAAATTTGTCTGAGTTTTGAAAGAGTTCGAGCTATATGAGCTTGGTCAAAAAGTTTGTTAAAATTAATTTTTAGGGATAAACTATCAATGAAATTTTATATGTACAAGGAACTTATTGTATATAAAGGTAAATAAGCTCGATAAAGGCTCGAGTCTAGCGAGCAAAATGTTTCAGAGTTTGAAGACTCATCAGGCTATGCGGGCAGCTCAATTTTGAGCTCGACTTGATTAATATCAAGTTTTGATTTGTTTTTGAGGTAAATTCGAATAGTTTACGAGTTAGCTCGACTCACTTGCACTGTGTTTATATTAAAAAAAATTAGAATTACAGAATAATGCTATTAAGTCTCGTATTTTGCACTACACTATTGTATCATCTAAGATGATCATATATAATTGACGAATTTTAATTTTAAATTGACCATATGTTTTGCACTACGCTATTGTATCATTTAAGATGATCAAATATGTGTCAAATAAAATAATGTGTCATACAGTATTAAATTGTTGGTTAAGTAGTATTTTTGAGAATCATATGATTTTGTACACTGTTTAAAGATGCTGAAAACATAATTATAATTAGTATTATGAGGACTTTCACATGAAGTTTAGAAAAGAACACAACTTTTAGAAAGTGTCGATTGTAGAAAAAAAAATTCATTTCTTTTCAAATAATCATCTGCAATTTTTAGGGGCGGTTTCGCTGACGTGGCATGACACGTGACAAATCCATAGACTTTAATATGTAGTTTTAGGATGTAGTTGAGTTAAAATGAAGTTGGATTGAATTAAAAAAAAAATACTCAATTCAATGGAGATGATAAACAAATATTTTTAATAGTAAAATAATTATCTCAAAGTTACCATTCTTATGAAAAAAATTCATTTTAGTCAAATTTAAATTTTGATATCGATTCATTTTTAAATTTTTTATGAGATAAGGAATTAATATATAAAGGAATTTGTATCAATTATTATATGACTTACTTTTTCTTATCAATTAATTAATTTTATGATTAATTAATTTGAAGTTTTGGTTTTTAAATTAATATACTTAATTTAATTGATAAAACTTAAGAGCTTTAAGAGGTTAATTAACAAAAGAATTGTTCTTAAATTCATTATTTACAGCATATGTCTTCAAAGATAAATTGATATTTTAAATTTTCGGATATATTTATGTCCCATAAAGATAAAAAAAAATATTATTTTAGACGTTTCAAAATATATATGAAAATTTAGTTATTATTCATTAATTAATTATTATCAAAAGTCACTTTATTTTGATTAAAAATAATAACTAATTGATTTTTTTAGATTTTTATGGTTGGAGGTAAATTGACTAGAAAATTAGAATTTTTTGAAAAAATGATTGAAAAAATTGGTTGTTTTCATTTTATATGTTTCACTTCTCAAAACTTGACTAGGAAAGTAATGTTTTTAGCAAAATTTAACTAAATTGTACTTTTTTTAGCAAAATTTATTTTTGTATTAATTAGTTCTTCCGTCTATTTTTAGTGTTAGTCAACTAATTCAAAACAAATTATTTTTAAAAAAAAAATTCAAATAACTTAATTTAAAAAATAAATTTCAATTTTTTATAATATTATAAAAAATATAAATTTTGCTAAAAATTCAATGACCTAATATATCCAATTTGTTTTAATTTTTACTTCTGTTACTTTTCATTTTTTTTTTAATTTTAATTTTCTAAATTGTTTATATTTTTTTTTGTCAAACATAGCCTACTCTAATTGTTAGCGGGGGTTAGTGGGAGTTAATGTTAGACATATTTTAAATAGACACACTGCCCGTGAGTGTTGAGTGTCGAACCCTCAACCTCATACACATATCATTAGAGATTGGCCAATTCGGCCAAGTTTTCAAGTGTAAATTGTTTATATTTTACTTAGGGGTCGTTTGGTTGGGCAAAAAAAGGGGGGAATGGGAATGAGAATGGAAATGATTCCCATTGTTTGTGTTTGTTTTGTCAAATTACACTAGGGAATGGGAATGTGATTATCCCCTCAATGGGAATCACCCATTCCCTCCTTACCCCATGAAAATGAACTTTTGGGAATAAAAATCAAAATTTAAAAAAATATTCTAATGATAAACAATAAATATATAATTATTAAAAAAATTATTTTTAAATTTTAAAAAATATACTTAAAATAAAAAATAATATTTTCTTAAAAAATATATCTTTTTATTTTTTAAAAAATATTTTTTTAATTTTTTTTAAAATATTTTATTTTAAAAAAAAAAATTATAAAAAAAATATTTTAATAAATAATAAATAATTTTTTTTATTAAACTTTACCCATTCCCATTCTTACACTTTGAACCAAATAAAAAATGAAAACAATCATTCTCATTCTCATTCTTTTCCATTCTGATTCTCATTTCCAACTTTGAACCAAACGGCTTCTTAGTTTAAATTAAAGCTAGAACAAAATTTCAAAAAATTAATACATTAATAAACATTGAAGATTAAATTGAAGTCGTTAGCTTAATAAATTTTATAGTTATATAATTTTTTATTTAAACATATTAAAATTATAAATTTAAAAGTTCAATTTAATTCAATTTTTTTAATTTAGTCTTTTGATTTAGTTGAATAATATATAAACGGAACAATTAACTTTTTTTTTTTCAAAAGATAACATTATATAAATATATAATAAGAATATAAGAATGACCATTCCATGAGGTAATGAATCATTCTTTTAAAATCATACATGGACTTAGCGGCTACTATAAGAGCCATCCGATTACACATCCGTCTAACAAATTTAAAAGAATAAACCGTTAATAATTTTGTTAAACGAATGCTATGAACTTTAATAATTTAAAATAATATGATATGGACACTTACCATGGGATAATTATACAATATTAACCGTTATGCCATTTTATTCGTGCAACAAACTAATTCCGCGTTAGTCATATGGAAAATTGAATGCTAAAAAAATAAGTAATAATTAGAAGATTTTCTACCACACATGCTCATTGACTTGATGTAAAAATGATGTGACGCAACAGTTGAATGGAATAAACACTCCTTGTACCATTTTGAGCTCTTAAAATATTTGAGCATCACTTTATAATCTTTTTACAAAAACATAATTGAAGTGCAAGAATCATCCACCAAGCCACGCCAATATAACATACCTAAACATTTAAATAAAAAAACAATAATAAATTTGAGTTCGGAATTATTTGGCAGAAAAGAGTCCGACCAAACTGTTGACAGAAATAAAAATAGAAGATCAAATCGTTTGGCAGAATAAAGTCCGACCAAACTATTGATAGAAATAAAAATAAAAGACCAAACCGTTTGATTTTCATATATGAGGGATAAAAATGTAAATAATGATATATGTGGGTGTGTGAGAGTAATTTGGTCTTTATATAATGTGAATTTCAAAATTCAAATATTTATGATCCCTTCTTCAGCACGCTGTCTCTCTCTCTCTCACTACACTGTTTATGCTTTACCCGTCTCTTTATATTCTCTTCATCACAATTACACAGAGGCAATTCAATTCCCTTTGATTAACCATTACCTGAAATCCAATCACCCGTATGACAAACCCTAACGCCAAACGGAAAATGTCCGTTTCCAGTAACGTAGATGACCAAAACGACGACGTTGACGACATTCTCAAAGAACAACGCCGTGAAATCACAGAAGCCAAAGCTCTCTTCTCCGACAATGATCTCGCTTTTAATCTCCAGATGGAAGAAGCCATAACCGCTTCTATTTCACTAAACCCTAACGTTATTCCCTCGCCAACCCTAAATGACGCCGTTTTGCACGAGGATGATGATTTTGATTACACGGCTTTACTGCTAGACGACGTGGAGAGGCTGGATCAAGAACGTAGGGACCGTGAGGCGTGTGAGAATTTAATGAGGGAAATGAAAAAAGAGCTGGACTGTAGGATTCATGATCAGAAAGTAGCTAGTGAAATCTCCAACATTCCTGACGTTGAATGGGAGAAATACGGTGATAATTTTGAGAAGCCGTACGTTTCGTCGGCCGCGGCGGGCTCTAGTAGCAGTAACGGTGGGGAACTGGGGCTGGTGAATGGTGAGGGATTTAAGGTGTATTGTAAGGGAGTAGTGAGTGAAGAAATGATTAGAGAAATGAAGGTGGTTGTTGGTGGCATTGGAGTGGCCATTTGTGATTTTAAGGATAATGTGATTTTTGAAGTTAGTAAGGCTGCGGAAGTTGGTCTTGTTAAGAGTGCTCAAGGGGTTGTCATTCTGGAAATTAAAGCTATTATTGAAGGATTGAATGCTGCTTTGAGTCTGGAATTGAGCAGAATTACCTTTTATTGCGATGATTTTATGATCTACCAATATGTAAGTGTATTTATGATCAACTATTATATCATTTTGTTTTATAATGGTGGTATTTTCTTGTTGTTTTTTCATAGTAGTTAGTTCCATGCTGTTGTCTCTTGTTGAGACTTGTTGGTTGCGTTCAGAAAGTCGTATACTTTAATTGTTTCTCATGTACCAACGTGAACTTCCTATAGGCTAGTCATGCAAAGTTTGACATGCTCTTGCATGATTTTGATTTAGTTAGATTCTTCAAATTCGGTAATTAGGAGTTGTGGTATTGTTTCAGTGTCTTCGGGTGCTGAGTTGCTACATGTAAATGATTCAGATGGTATATTACCTAATGTAAACTGGTAAATTTTGTATCTAAAAGGAATCGGAGAACAGATATCAATTGGTGAATAGTTTAGTGTCAAACAGGCAGCGTTCTGCTTCCATATGTTTAGGAGATTTAAATTTTGGAATATTGTGAATTTTAGTTTTCCAGAGAACTCCTTATTTGTGCTTCTGGCAAACTTTGAAAAGTAATTTGGCTTTTTGTTTCCATCCTGAGTAGAAAAATTGTTCTCTATTCAGCTTTTATGTCATTGTGCTTTTCTCTGATTGTTTTCCAAAATCTATCTTTTTCAATGTCACTCTCTCTTTGATAATGTTTTTTAAATTTTATTTTAACTTTCAAATGGTGCTTGCTTCTAGTTGTTCTTGGACCTTTATATTTCCAACGCTTTCCGGACATAGATTTCTAATTGGGTTAGCATTTTTTCTGTTGTATCCTATAAACAGCTTACAGGTAGGGTTCAACCATCTGAAAATATGATTGCAACCTTGGTCGACCAGGTGTCTCATCTTCTTAAAGAGTTTACCGATTGTCAGCCAATGCTTGTGACACGCAATGATATAAAGTTTGCATTTAAACTGGCCAGAAATGCTGTCGTATCTCAGATCACATGGAATGCAGAACCTGACAAAGGAAAAAAGAGTTTGAAGGAGACTTGCATGATTTGCTTTGAGGATAAAGATGTAGGTCAGATGTTTTCCGTTGATGGTTGTTTGCATAGATATTGTTTTCCTTGTATGAAACAGCACGTTGAAGTGAAATTACTTAATGGGATGGAGGCAAATTGTCCTCATGAAAGCTGCCAATCTGAAGTTAGTATCGAAGATTGTGGACAGTTTCTTGATCCTAAATTAGTTAATATTATTAGCCAGAGGAAAAAGGAAGCTGCAATTGCCGTGACTGAGAAGGTTTACTGTCCACAAATGAGGTGCTCAGCATTAATGTCAAAAAGTGAATGTCTGGAATATACCAAGGGTTTTTTTGTTGGTGCTGATAAGTCTGGAGCTAGGAAATGCATGAAATGCAAATTATTTTTCTGCCTTAGCTGCCAAGTCCCTTGGCACTATAATGTGACATGCAGTGATTATAGAAGATCCAACCCTTATGCCCGTGCTGAAGATGCAATGCTTGACTCACTTGCCAAACAGAAACTGTGGCGCCGATGCATGATGTGCAATCATATAATTGAACTCGCTCAAGGTTGCTACCACATCACTTGCAGGTAAGTACATTGATTAGCTTAATTTCTTATATAGTTGCACTTTGATTATTTCATAAAGGTCTGTTAAAATGGAAAATCCGGTTGTTAGAGGAGATGTAGGCCGAATGCCGGATTGTAGTTCAAATTGAGAAAATTGGGTCTGACATGAGTTGATCTTGGATGGCTTAGGTACTTATAGCATGCACCATAATTTGTTAAATTACAGAGCTGTGCAATTTCAGAACCAAATAATGACACGTTTTGCTGATGCGAGAAACTCTGTTTATATGTCCAAACTCCAATCTTTCGATGTGTTGAATGAAATGTCAGCTGCTGTATAAGTGATTTATAACAGAGTTGGTAGAAAATTGATGCAAAGAACTTTTGAGTGATTCTGATTAAAATCTAGAAATTTTATTATTTCAAATTGAAATAAAAGGATTTGGATGGGAGAGAAAAATAAAGGTTAGAGGTTTTAGGGGTAATTTTAATAATATCTTGAAGAGGCTACTTGCTGCTATATAGCTTACCAACAGTTTGAAGAGAATGCATACAAATAAATTCTCATTTCTTTTTTGGTAAGCATTAATCTTATTTGCCTTTGAAATGGAGACAAGCTTCATGAAATTAGTGAATAATCCTTGTTCCACCTACTCAATAATCACCAAAACAAATTAAAAAAATAAATATTGTGCTACGCCTCAGGGTTCACATTTGCCTATCTATATAATTTGGTATTCTGATTAGGGGTGACCGGGTGAGCAAAGTTGGGTCAAATCAAATTAACCGATCTATTTTGGTTAAGTTTTGTTGATAAAAAAGAATTTTGCTCGATGGCGATTAAAAGTTCTGAAAATTTAGTTAACCAAATTAACTGAATGTTTTTTTTATTATTGTTTATTCTTTTATTATTTTAAGCGAATTAACAGACTAATATGTCCAGTTCGGTTTTATATTTTAAAGATTTTGGTAAATTTGGTTAAATCGCTTTCGGTTTCGGTTAAAAGGTAAAAATGTAGCTGGTTCAGTTAAGTAGACATTAATTTAGTGAATTTGATTTTGATTGAATTGGTCGGTTCTTAACGGAGCCGATGGTTTGCTCACCCGTAATTCTGATGTTATCGTTTTGCAGATGCGGTTATGAGTTCTGTTATACTTGTGGAGCTCCTTGGAAGAACAAGAAAGCTACTTGTAGGTGCCGGATTTGGGATGAAAGGAACATTATATATGCAAGGCGATGATTTAGGGTTATGATCTTAGATATGACTTCTAATTTAGGTTTATAGCTTTCTCTTTACTCTACTCAACTCTTATGTCTTTTTGCTTCAAGTTCAAGTAGTGTATATATGTTTTATATGATTTTTTTATAGGTTTTTTGGCCAAGTGTCAGCAAAATGGATCTGCATATTTTGGGATGTTTTAACGAATTTTATTGATCTAAACCTACAATGTTAAAATTATCTCCAACCTACATAATGTTTTCTATTGTTATTTCCCAAATAAGTAAATTTATTTTGTTTTATTACTTCTGAAAATTGTATGAAGTTATAGTACTTATACAATAACTTTCAACTCTGTAAAAGTTGCATCTTAGTATTATTTAAGATTTTTTAGACAAATACCATGAAAATGGAAAAATAATATCACAAGTACTTGTTGACTAAAAACTGTTGAATTATAGGTTTGACTAAAATTTATTACAAAAATCATTTTTAAATTTTGAATTTTATGGTTTCACTGATTTATGTGAGAGGTACAACGTCCGTAGGTTATCGTTCGGAGCTATTTGTAGATACCCAAAAACCCAAATCAAAAGAATCAGTGAAGTCATCATCATCATTAAAATTTGAAAATTCAAACCGGTAGAATCAATTTAAAATTAAAACCGGCGAGAGGAGTAGAGGACGGGCTGGTGCGGACAACAGAGCTGCAGAAGAGGCAGATGCATTGACAGACGGTGGAGTTGTGGATAACGAGTTGGTTAGGACAACGGAGATTGAGAGGAGGCAGAGGCATTGACAAACGGAGGAGGTGCAGACGACAAGCTTGTTTGGACGGCGGAGCTGCAGAGGAGGAAGAGTCGTTGATGAACAGATGGTATAGGAGACGTCGTGGTGCTGAGGACCGCGGTGGTCAGCTTGCAACACATCGGTGCTCGGAGAAACCCAAGAATCTTTATACATGCCGGAGAAGTAAACAAAAAAAATGAGAAAAAAAAAGATTGAGATTTGTACAAACCATGGTTATAAAAATAAATTTACTATTACTTTACTTTCGATTTAATTAAAAAACAAATTTACTAATAATTTACTATCAAGATAACTTAGTTTACTAACGATTTACTATTAGTTTACTAGCAATATTATAAAATAGGGTTAATTACATATAAAATCACCACCTTTATTACGGGTAACTGAGGGAGAAAAATCCGACGAATTGCGTCGATGACGATGGAAGTGAAGAGATGGATATGAAGAGAAGAAAAAGTTGAAATATGGAATAAATTCACTTTGAACAGCATTTTTGCAATAAAATAAATATGGTCGTATGCGTGAGAATATGTTGTACTTTTGTAGTGATGCGTCTAATTTCCTCTATTATTTAGAGGAAATTATAGGGAGCATGTGTTTTTTTAAAAATAATTCTAAATTTCCGTGTTCTTTTATTTGCTATCAGAACATTTGATTTTAGCAAACACTATGGACTTGTTTTTACTTTTTTCATTTAATACGTGATAGGATCGGTTTTATTTTGACTACTACTACTACTACTACTACTGCATCGAAATCAACTGTTATAAAATATTTAATATACAAAATAAACTTAACAATTAACCAACTTCAATAAAAAAAACAAGAATCTAAAAATTAAAATTTAAAAATGTAATATATTAGAAAACTCAAGTGTTGAGAATCAATGAACATAATTTACACCATCTATACTTTTATCTTTAATTTGATCCTTTCTAAATATATTTTCAATGGATCACAATCCAATTTGTTAAGAAACTAGAAGATGAAACTCGAACACACAGTGGATGGATTTAATCAAATCAAGAATCAACTCAAATAAAACTAACTAAAATCATCAAAACACACTGTAAAATTATATTAAAATACAAACAAATTTTCAAAACGCAGCAATTTACTGAGTAAATTAAGATAAATATATATAAAAATAAATATTAGAATATCTCCATTGCATATGACATATTTTGTATTATTTTAGCATAAATTATACCAAAAGGATAAATATAGCACAAATTTTAAATTTTGACTCTAATGCACATTGCTATATTAAATGACAAACTTTTACTTTTATAGTGATTTTTAATTTTACATGTAAAAAACACAATATTTATTAAAAGTTTCAGTTTAATATGTAAATCTCATTAATAATTATTAATTAAATATTAGAATAATATTCTTAATAAATAATTATAATAAAAAAATGATATATTTTTAAATTTAAATATATATATATATAATAAAAATAAAATATTATAAAACATAAATTATTTGAATTATTAGTTTATTGTAGTACTTTATTTATTTTTGTAAAAAATCTACTATATTAATACTATTTTTATAATTAACTAATTTAAAATAAAAAAATTTGGTATAGTTATACTAAATGAAATTGCTATTAACTCTTAATTATTTAAATAGATAAAAGAATTTGACATATGCTAAATTTGATGTTAAAATTTATCATCAAGTTTAGCATATGTCGAATTTGGCATAAGATATATCATGGAATGGAACAGTTTATTTCATTATGAAAGCTAAATTTAGCATTCCGAAATTGGTTTAACATAAGAGTTGAGATGCTTTTAGGATGAAGAAATGATGGATTCTCTGTTTAAGGCTGGAAATCTCCGCTTTTTCACTCTTAAAGTCAAGCTGTGATATATTAAATTTGAGAGACGATTATAAAAATAAAAAAGGGAGAGGGAGTGTAGTCAAATCCAGTTTTATTAGAATTTTTTTTATTTAGATGGTTACTAAAATTTTATCGAATAAATCAAGGGCAACTTACTCTAACGTTCTCTAGTTATATTATAATAAACAGTTTGATATCTCTTGTTTTAAAATCTTACTAATGGTCCCCCGCGTCTGATTTTGTTAACCATTAGACTCCTATGTTAATTTTGGTACTTACTTTCAAAGGATTTAGTACATAACTTTCAAACGGTTGGATACCTCACTTTCAATTTCGTTAATGATTTGGTACACCAAATTAACAAAATAGCCTAATAATTAATAGAATTAAAATGAGGGAGTATTAAATATGATTTTCAAATAAAAAATATTAAACTGTTAATTATGATATATACGGAAGCCTCATAGTAATTTGCTTATAAATCAATGGTTTTTTTGTTTGTTTTTCTTAAAAATTACATGTTTTATGAATATTTATAATCTTTTAAAAAAAAAATGAGATCAAGTAAGGTCGGCCCTTATTGGACGGCCCAAGCCTGAAAAGGTCCAAAAGTCGAGCAGCGGAGATAGCTAAAACCAGTTAAAAAAGAAACCGATTGCGTTCCCAATTTTGATAGAGCTCAAAGCAGTCAATTTCCAATCGCATAAACCAGAAAGAAGGAAGAGCAAACCTGAGCGGCAGAGATGAGCGGAGCGGTGAAGAAGGTAGCGGATGCAGCATTCAAGGCATCAAAGAACATAGATTGGGATGGCATGGGTAAGCTCCTCGTTTCCGACGAAGCTCGCAAAGAGTTCGCCACTCTCCGTCGCGCTTTCGATGAAGTTAACTCTCAGCTCGAAACTAAGTTCAGTCAGGTACCTCCGCCCCCTCCCTCTCCACATTTAATGTTATCTACAAGTCTTTGATCTTTGCCGCTAGGGTTTTTATTGAACAGTCTTTTCTGGATCTGAAACCACACGGTGTATAATACACCTATTGTTGTTGTATGTATTAATTAATTGCATATCTATTTATTTTTCAATTACTCATTTTGTTTTAGTCAGTATCCGATTATACCTAACTGTGATTCCATTTTCTTTGATAGAGTGAATAGAATTGCAACGTTGAAGCTGAATTTGTTATTTGAATTTTCCATATGGAAATTGCTACTTTGCCTGATACTAAACTACGGAAAAGAGCGTGAAATGAAAATTTATTTTGTAATTTTTTTTCATTTCTTGTCTGGAATTCACTGTCATAGTTTGAGAAATTTGATTTGATAGCCATAAAGTTTTGTAAAAACAATTGGAGTGCGTTTGATTTAAATGAGATTCTTAAGGAATTCATTTGAAATTGATAATAGTTGTGTTTTGTTTACTTTAGAATATGTTTGAAAATTAATTTTGTAAATTTAGTGTACTTGCTTCAGAAAGTCGATAGAAATTATAAAATATTAATGATATAAAACCATATCTTTGGAAATATAAAAAATTAAATCGAATTATAATTTCTGAAAGCCTGAAATCATGTAATTTTATTTGAAATGAATTCTCGACTTTGTTCTTTTAGAAACCGAACATAACAGTACATTTAGGATGAATTTTGTTCAGAATTCGGTAACAAATAAAATAAATTCTAGTTTACAGTTAAACCAAACACTATATTAAACTATTAAGAGGTGCATGATTTATAAAGCTGCAAATTTAAAATCATGAGTTGCTAATGCTAAATTTATTTGTATTTTTTTTTTGATGAAATGCATTTGAAAATTAGTTGAATTTCTTGTTTATGTATTCCAAACAATACTTGAATTTGTAGTGATGTTTTTCTTTGTATATTTCCATTTTGGTGAGGAAATCTTCTATTTCTCTCCATTTTGTTCAACGATCATGGATTAACACCTATTGAAACTGAAATGTTCTCATCCATTTGTTACTACTACTCTACTAGTACTGCCGCTACTCTTCAAGGTTTACAGTTTTTCTATCTAGAAGTTAACTTATGACCTACATTTCTTTTATGATTATGTAGCCATCTTAATACCTTGGAACATAGATGCAGTCATTGTAGTTTGTTATGATTATTTATTCTTATTGATCTGCACTACTTGGGTGGAATATGTATTACCATGAAATGGAGTTAATTTATTGGTGGCCAATTTATTTATTTTTCTTATTTTTATTTATGTTGTTAATTTTTTATTTGTTGCTCAAATAGCATTTAGTTTCTTTATTTTTACTTGAACCCTTGTTTGTCCTTAGAATTTAGATGTGTTGCACAGATTGTTGTGTAATCTCTTGAATAAAATTGACTTCTACTGATTTTTGGTCTAAATTATGCAGGAACCTGAACCAGTAAACTGGGAATATTACAGAAAGAATATTGGTTCTCGCTTGGTTGATATGTACAAGGAAGCATATGACAGTATGTCTTTTACTTGGCTATTGTTCTATAGTGCCATTGGATACACTTTTCTTTTATTATCTTGTACTTTTGCATTGTATGGTTACATCTGTCTGTCACAGCAATTGGTATCTGAAAATTTGAAAAAGGTTTTGAAAAGTAGGGTTCTTCCCTGGCTGTTGGAGACTAATGCTTAGCTAAACCCTTGTGGAATGAATAACCCCATAGTTCACTGGAATATCTTTTGCTTAAACTGACGTTCTTGATAATTCATTATTTAAATTAGTTAAAACTGCTTTTTTGAAGCTTAGGTTTAGGAAGTAATTGCTTTACTTTATCTTTTGCATATTTGTACAATGGAAATTCTTGATTGTAGTAAGCAAATATTGAGTTTAGATGAAGATATCGGATCAAATCGCGTTTAATTTTGATCGGATAAGCATATTGTGACTTAATTGTACCATTGTCACTTAACTATGTTGTTTTTGTTGCTTTACAGGCATTGAGGTCCCCAAATATGTGGACACTGTAACTCCTCAATACAAACCAAAATTTGACTCCCTGGTAGGATATCAATAATTTTGTGTTTTCTATGATGTCATTGCTCAACTTTTCCCCTCTTGCTTGCTTCTTGTAAACTTTGAGGCCGAAGTATCTGTTACATTTCAATTTCTTCGTCCTTTTCTTTTTTGTACTTCTTTGAAACTAATTATGCAGATGATCTTATCTGGTTTGAAAATTTAATGCATATGGGCATTATGTTTAATAGAAAATATTCATTTTGTGCTCATCGACTATCTAATCAAGTCAAATGTCTTGATGACAGCTGGTGGAACTGAAAGAAGCCGAGCAGAAGTCTCTTAAGGAGTCTGAAAGACTAGAAAAAGAGATTATTGATGTCCAAGAGTTGAAGGTGATGGACATATTGCTCAATTTCCGATCTCTCTCTCTTTCACATTTTCAATAGTCAATTTTCTCATTCGATTTTGTTTTGCCTAATTAACAGACTAAACTCAGTACCATGACGGCCGACGAATACTTTGCAAAGCACCCCGAGTTAAAGAAGAAGTTTGATGATGAAATCCGCAATGATTATTGGGGTTATTGATTTCAGGTCTGTGCACCAGACATTTGTTATTTTAAAATGAATTTTCAGGTTGTCTAAAATTTCATGGTCGCAATAAAGAAAGTGAACAAGTTTTGTGATTTGGATGTCCGGATCCTTTTCGGAATTTACAAGAGCAAGATACTTGTGTTTTTAGACTCTTCATGATGCGATAATGATGATCAATTAACAGATAATATTTCTTGACAAATGAGAGTCATGAACTCATGTTTGCACAGCTGAATAAAATTATGTATCAGTTAATTGTTATATGCGAGTGTTGAAGAAGGATAAGAATATGGAAGCAATGTGGATAGTTCCTTTTCTTATCTTTAATTATGTATGTATAATTGTATTTTAATTTGGCCAGGGATTAGTAGGGGTGCGGAAAAATCAATCAATTCAATTCAGTTTGGTTCGGATAGACACATACAAAAATTGGTTTTGTGGTTTGGTTTTGTCAACGATATAATAAAATTTCAGTTTAGTTTTAGTGTAAATTGAATCAACTGGTTTGGTTTGGTTTGAAAATCTATACATCCTTGTAATGTTTGTTCATTTCGATTTTGAAAAAAGTAAAATTTTGGTTCGAACATAATTTACACACTGAGATTTTTGTTTTTGGTATCATTGAGGAGGGGAAGCGCTTGTGGGTGGAATGACTCATTGGTTACTCCCCTAAGTGTTAGTCGTGGTTAGGTGTGAATAATTTGTGAAGCAATAAGAGAGGTGGATGGGGCTATATTGGATCTAATAACTCAACATAGCTTAATTATTTATCTACGCCCTAATAAAATCGTTTGTTCCATGTGGTTTAATGTATTAAGGGAAAAGGTACAAAAATGACCCTCATGTATAGCCCGTGTCTCTTGTTGGCACTTCATGTATTTTGGATCTCAAATATGATCCTAACGTCTTAAATAAGTATCAGAAAAACACAACAAATTAACGGGAGTTCGTTTTACCGTTAAATATGTGACGTGTCAAATTTTTTGCACACATAAGCATTAATTTAATCTGACACGTCATCTGCAACACATAATTAATTATAATAATAATTAAAAAAATTAATTAACTTTAATTATTCTAAAATTAACTCTAATTAACCTAAAATAACCCCCTTAACCTAAGCTAACCCTAAAATACAGCCTCCGCCGCCCTTCAATATAACCGCCACTGTTTCAGATTACTCCACCTTCGACACAACCTCCCAATCGCCGCAAACCTCAGGAGTTTCGCAAATCTCAGAGATCGATATCTCACCCGGATGAGAAATCGACGTGACAGATACGAAGTCTCCGAGTCTGTCTACTGCGCATCCAAGAAGTCAAAAGTGGAAACCAGATTAGCGACGGTGGCGTGTTTGAAGGACTTAACGGAGGTGAAAACAAGTTTGGGTTCAGATGTTGTGATGATGGTAGGTATATAAGTTGCAGCGGAGGAAAGGTGAGCGATTTATGCTGTGTTGGGGATTTTCAGAACTAGGTCCTTCTTGATTGGTGGTTTGTAGATAAGTTTCTAACATGGAGTTATTTTTCCATCGATTTTCTTTGAATTTTTGTTTTGAGATTGAATTGATTGTTAGTGGTAAATAAGTTTTAATATAGGGAATACAAATATGAATCATCTTTTTCATGTGAGATCTAGTAAATTTTGATTTGGGGAACATTGATCTGTTTGTCCACTTTTGGTTGAAGATGAAAACATAAGGTTGAAGATGAAGATATTGTGTTCTTAGGGTCATTTGATTTTAGTGATTTGGCCAAGTGCAAAAGGCTGTGTTTTAGTGTTAATTTAGCTTAGTTTAGATTAATTAGGATTATTTTAGAATAATTAGAGTTAATTTTATTAAAAGAATTTTAATTAATTATGATTAATGCTTATGTTTTATATTAATTTAAAAACGATGACGTGTCAGATTAAATTAATGCTTATGTGTGCAAATAAATTGACACATCATATATTTAACAGTAAAACAAACTTCCGTTAGTTTGTTGTGTTTTTTTTGATACTTTTTCAAGACGTTAGGGTTATATTTGAGATTCGAAATATATGAGGTGCTAACAAGAGACACGGGCTATACATGAGGGTCATTTTTGCACCTTTTCCCATGTATTAATAATGGCACCAACTTTGGTGAGCTGGAGAAATCTTTGAAAGTGGGGGGGCGATTCTAGCAGCCTGTATTCTATATGCAATAGGACCAGTGGAACAATGGAGGAATTACATGTGCATCAAAAAGAAATGGTATCTTATCTCTCAACATTAAGATTTCCTCATGAGCTCCTCTTTCAAGCCAGTGTTTAGCTGTAGTACTACTCATCTACTAGGGCGATTATTCTCAGTTTGGTTAAAACTAAAGGGATCCTTTTAAATTTTCAATTGAACTGACTAAATTAACTAGATTAGTGAAATCGAATTAATTAAAATTGACAGATAGACGGTTGTCGCACGAGCCAATGGATTATGCCAGACAGTTCTCTGGATTAGCAAGAAATTGTGTCAATGAGAATCGAAAAGAAGAGAATTTTGAAATGTATGTCACACGATGCTGCATATGTTGGTTTTTGCTAAACATCAATGATTTAGCTTTTTGAGTTTTGCAATGAATACTAATTTTTTTAGAAAATTTAGCATACACTATTATTGTATTAAATTATGTCCAATTATAATATACATACCTTTAGACAATGTCTATGGAGATAAGTACATTTTTTCAATTGAAGGATCATGTTCAACAAGCTATATTGAATGAATGCAAATAAAGACTGGTTTGGTATCTAATAAGATTTTAATTCTATTTTTTCAATTTCAGTAATACTAAATCTGTTTGAGACTTTACAATTGTAATGTCAAATGATATGACATATGTATAATTAGTAAAAGTAATGTTTATTTGTTTCTACTAGATAATTGTTAAGTTTATTTAATTACTGAGAAAAATTAAACAAGAGCTAAAGCAAAATCCTCAAATTTAAATTTAAATTTAAATTTATTTAAAATTTTCTTTTTTCTTAAGTGGGACTGCATTTTGTCAGTACCATTGCCATTCAGGCAAAGACTCACCGTTGTCCACGTCCTAACCTCCACCTACCTAACCGCCACCGCCACAGCCACATTCCCTCCTATGATGACAATCTTACTTTCCCACGTGGAGTCATCACAGCCTTCCATTTCTTCTGCTCACCTTTTCTTGATTGTAGTCTCCAATCGTCAACTAGAACCATTAACTTGAAGCTTTGAAGAATTAAAATTTTGTTTAAAATTAAATAGAAATGATATCTTCCGCTTGATTTAATTTGATATTATAAAAATTAGTTATTTTATTTTTTTATTTAATCAAGTGATAAATTTTTGACCCAAATATATTTTTAAAAGACAAAAAAAAAATATAGATTATAAAAATGTTTAATTGCTTAAAAACTTATGAAATTGAGCCAATTTGACAATGTAAAAAAAAAATCAATTTTGACAATTTAATACATGAACTGTCATTTTATTACAATTTGCAAGGGGGGCGATGTCTATATCGGTATCTTTTTGATAAAAAATTGATCAATATTTCGAATTGTAAAAATTTGATAATTAGAGTTTAATATTATCAAAATTTAAAATTCGTGTTAAAATTATAAAATATATTAAAATTTGTGATTTTTAAAACAGTTAATCCTTACAAAAGTTCATTTACTGAGTTACTAATATGATACTATAATTTATAATTTGTTTGGATGAAGAAACAAAATAAAAGGCATAAAATAGGAGGCAATTTAGAAAAATAAACAAAATAAAATGCCTACAGAAAGGAGGCAGCCGCCAACCCTGCCCCTTCCTCTGTCCCTAACTATTTCTTTTATTAAGGCAGATTATATATTTAAAAAAGCAAAATTACAATCTATATTGTCCAAATACACCGTAAATCAAGATTATAAAAAATAAAAAATAATCTAAATTTTTTATAATCGATCCACAAAAAAATAAAATAATAATAAAAATTTAAAAACACAATTTTATAAGTGTTAGAAAAATTAAACTGTTGAGAATTTCTATACCAATTGCACCTCCAGAATTTCTATTAATCTCTTATTCTGCTGTTAATATATTTCAAACGATAAAAAAATGTTGAATCTTCAAGAGTTTTTTAAAACTTGAATAAATTTTAATTTTTTAAATGATCTAATGATATACAAAACATAACTATATCAAATGAACACAAAACAATCACATAAAATTCCAAATAAGAGAGCAATTTATTCAGAAAAAAAACAAGCCAAATAAAGTAACAAAAAAACTAAAAAAACAATGATTTTCGGCTAGAAAAGATTGAGAATCACCATATCCTGAATCGATCAAAATTAACTTTCTCTTTCTCTAGGAGAGAGAAACTCTCACTGCTCCGTCCCTAACTATTTGCAATTATAGAAAAATTAATTAAATTTAGTTTCTATTTTGAATTTTTAAATCAATTGTTTTTTTTATACTATAATTTATTTGTATAAAAAGATGTGGTTTTTATATTTTATTTCTATATTTTGCCTTCATCAGTTTGGTTGAGTAACTATAGTGTTGTTTACTAAGTATGTCATTATCAAGAAAACAAAAGGCCAAAAATTAGGCAAAACCCATTCAGAGGCCCCCTACTTTACACTTTTTCTGCAAACGGTCCCTGTTCCAAAGTTCCTCACCCGCAGGTCCCTGTACATGGCAAAATCGAATATTAAGGCCCTTAAATGGACGGAAAAAATCGCGTGTGTTTCAGACGGTGTTAACAAACAGAATGGAGAGCCACGTCATTTAAGTAATAGAAACTGACTGGACACCGTGGAAAATGATTGAAACGTGGAATTACCCCACTGCACCTTACGTGGACTAACCCTATTCTTCTCAGTTCACTCTCAACCCAATTCTCTAAATTTCCTCTCTCTTGCGGCGCTGGTTTTTTTGTTATCTCCATTAGTAACTTCCTTTTGTGGTCCGATTTTCGTGGCTAGCGAGAATGGCGGAAGAAATGTACGATGGTGTTATTCCTTCTTCTGAGAACAGTAACTGCAAGTGTGGAAAGAAGGCGAAATTGCTGGTGTCGTGGTCGGAGAAGAATCCTGGCAGGCGTTTTTTCCGGTGTGAGGTAATTATGTTTATTTCTTTTATGCAAGGTTTGTTATTTTTCGTAAAATAATCTGGGTTTGCAATTTTTTTCTTCAATTAATCTAGGGTTTGCTAGTGTGTGTATAATTTTGAGGTGGGTTTTTATTTTGTTTGAGTTAGGGTTTCTAATTTTGTTGATGTTTCATCTGGGTATCGCTTCAGTTTGTGCAAGTCATTTAGGGTTAGTAATTTTGTTTGAGTTTGGGTTTTTATTTTCTTTCAGTTATGATTTTTAATTTTTTCTAGGTTCCTGAGGTTGTTTGTTTTGGTCGTGTAATTATGTTCAAACATGTCGTTATGGAAAATTCTTTGAATTTGCAGTGACTGTAAGTGTTTATTATTGCTGAACTTGTATGAAACTGTTTATCTGTAGTCAAACCAGTGCTCGTACTTCATGTGGCACGATGAAGAGTATGCTCAGCACATCAAAATGATGTTGAACAATCTGAAACGTCAAGAAACAACTCTGAGCAAGGAGGGAGAGTATCTAAGGGGTGAGGTTTTTCGCCTGAAGTACTTAATGGACCATGCCAGTACTCTTGATGCAATCGAGATGGAGAAGACAATGAAGGAACTGAAAGCTGAGAAAGCTAATTTAGAGGGAAGGGTAGCTGACTTGAACAAAGAGCTGAACATGGAGCTGAAAAAGAAAATGATGGAGATGCAGAAGTATGAGATGGAGATGAAGTCTGTCAAGAAGCAGAAAGAGCTCTGCAATTATTTTATAATTGTTGTGGCTGTGTTGGTCATTGGTTTACTGATGATGATCAAATTTTAAGTAATTTGTTAAGCTTGGTACTGTAATTCCGAATGTTTAAGTACTTTATTATCTAGTTTGCTAAGTACTTATGTTAAATTATGTAATGTATTTTGTGAGAGCTGTTAAGCTTGGTACTCTATGTTGATTTCAGTTTATCTATGAAGTAAGTTTGTTGTATTAGTAACGTAAGAAGCGTTAAGGTTTGCAGTGAGTACCATTATTTCCTTTGCCTATTCTATATTTTCAATGCTTGCCATACATACACTTGCAGTGCAATAAAAAGTGTTTGTGTATGTAGATCATATATATTCTGAAAATGGAAGTTTTGTGCCCTTGTCTGATAGAATATGAAAGCTAATAAAATGCTAAACAACAAATTCTGAATAACACAAACTATAGATAATAAATAGTTACAAACCTTAAAAGTATGTCAGTTTGTTTGACCATATCTCTACAGGTTTCAAAAAACCACATTTTGAAACTTACAAAATAACCAAAACCTATACAAGGTAGGTACAAAATAACCAAAACCTATACAAGGTAGGTACAAAATACTAAAGCCCTGATTGTTCACATAATTAACTTAGAAGCATACAGAAAACTACAACCTTGAATTTGAGATGGTTAGTGTGGCAATCATGTAGGGCAACTTCCAAAAAAAGTTTCTGTGGTTAGTGGTGTGACTTCGATCCATCAACCCAGTCTAGGGCCTCTTGAAGCTTTGAGAAGTGCTTCATCCATTTTAAGCTGCATTGGGGTCATAGGTCTTTTTCCCTCCCTCTTGTTGGATGTAGGTGGTGGAGCAGATGAAGCACTAGGTTTTGTAGGTGGTGCAGGTGGTAACAAGTCCTGCCTTGGTGGTCCAGCTGGTGCAGGTGGTGTATGGACCTGATTTCGTGGTGCAGCTGGTGCACGAGGTGTAAGTTCCTGCCTTGAGGCTCTACCTTGCTTTGGTGGAGCAGACTTGGAGGATGTTACCTACAACAAAGCATGCACAGTATACAAGTTGAGAACCCAACACATGCACACACAAAACTTAGATAAAATAATGTACTTATTTTAGGGTTTAGGGTACTTACAGCTGCTTTTGTTTTTTGCTTAAGTTTCCCTTTTGCTTTGTTACTTGTTTTCTGCAACCCACCAGTTAGCATAGCAGTAGTGAAATCATTAAGAGCTCTGACTGAAGCGCTAAACTCAGCCTGAACTTCCAAGTGGTCCTGAGGTTGTGTGTTTGGCTGAGTGATCTCAATGACCTCAGGTTGGGTGTGTGGCTCTTGCAAAGTGGGTGCAGCAGGGGGTTGTTCTTCAGGTGCAGAAGGTACTTGCGATGTACTGGCTCGTCTCTTCCTCTTTCTTCGTATTCCAAATTCTGCAATTAAATCAGCTGAAGGTCTGACCATTGCTGAGGATGATGCTCCACCAGATTTTGTCCTAGGTCTGGGTTGTTTAGCAGGCAGTGTAGGGTCCTATGGACATCACAATAACAAATTTGTTAACATAAAAGCAATTAAAACGGAAAAGCAGTTAGTAGGAATCATGAATAACTTACCCTACTTGGACATCCCCTAGCATTATGGCCTTGTTGGCTGCAAGTTTTGCACCTCATAACCCTACCTTGTCTGCTAATTTTGCCAAATTTCTTTGTTTCATGGATGTCTCTTTTTCTTGCTCTTTTGGGCCTTCCAGGCATTTTTCTGTAGGCAGGCGGCTCAAGGGGTTCTAAACCAGTTTCAGGCCACATTATTTTACCTCTCACGGGTTGCAGCATGAACTGGTAAGCTTCCTTATATTTCCCCACTGTATACCATTCATGCACATAGTTTTCAGGCTTTCCACTAAAACTGAAAATTGCTGTTATAGCGTGTTGGCATGGTAAACCAGTGAGGTCCCATTCTCGACATGTACATGTTCTGCGTCTTATGCAAACTGTGTGCTTGTCCTTTGAATCATGAGTATTTGTTAACTCGTAGCCATCATCCCCATTCGTGTGTAGTTGCCAATTAAATGACAGCTCCTTACTCTTTTCCAACTTTTTCATAGCTCTAGGAGCAACGTCATTTATCCAAGTGCCTGCGAAGCTCCTCTTCACATGTAACCTTGTCATGACTTGGACCCTAATTGCCTCAAGCATAGTGACAATAGGTTGGCATCTGCAAACAAACATACGCAGTAAACAGTGACACACCCAGTAAATGTACCATCCATTAAAAACATGCACTCATTAAATACCTAAGGCCAAAAAAGTTAAGCATATACTAACCTCGCATCAAGAATCCACCCATTAAAAGTTTCAGCCAGGTTGTTGTCAATTACATCGCATTTTACTGAAGTCTGGAAATAGGCCTTGCAAAATGTTTCAACATCATAGGCTAAAATGTGAGGTATCATGCCTGGTCCCAAGAGCTCCAATTTCAATAAATTTGCTCTCAATTGCTGGGGAAAGGTAGACTTTGCACAAGTCCAAAATCCTAGTTTTCTGTCCTCTCCCTTCCACTGTTTAGCCAGTGCAGCATAAACATGTCGTGCACATCTTCTGTGCTCAACTTGTGGCAGCTGGTTCTTTATTGCTATCTCCAAACCCTAAAGGAATTTTGTCATACAGAAATAAAGCAAGTTAAATACAGAATTATGTAAATGACAAAACTGAATTTAAATAATCACTAATAATCACCTTCTGCATGTCACTAATAATCACACAACCCTCTCCCTTTTGCAACTTCAAATCATATGCAACCAATCTTATGAACCAGCTCCAATTGTCTGCATTTTCTACTTGCACCACAGCCCACGCGACTGGGAACATTTGGTTGTTCCCATCACGACCAATAGCACAGAGGAGTTGCCCTTTGCACAAGCCCTTTAAGAAACAGCCATCCATGCCTATTATTTTTCGACAACCAGCCATCCACCCATTTTTGCATGCCGCTAAACAAACATACATTCTCTTGAAATGGTTCACTTCAGTTCCATCTTCTCTTGTGCTCCTTACAATACAGGTACTCCCCGGGTTGCTAGCCCTGATCTCGGCTGCATAATCATACAAACTCATGTACTCCTCCCTTGTGACTGTCTCCAAATCCTGAAACAATCTGCGTTTAATATTCTGGCACATAGTTAAACTCACTTTCAGCTTCAATTCCGATTTGCACAAGGCCCTTAGGTCGTCCAACTTAATAAAAGGCTGAGCATACAGTCTTGGCCTCAAGAACTGTGCCAAAAACTTGCTTGTGGCCATGCGGTTAGTGTTGGTGATGTAACATCTATGTCCAGGCTCGTATGTCTTCACCACTAGGTTCTTTGTTTTCCCATCGACACTTGCCAGAAACTTCCACGGACAGCCAGGATGGCATACAGCTCTGATCCTCTTAGTGTCATTCTTAACATAATGAACATGCAATTTTTTCAATATTGCGTACTTAGACAAAGCAAACCTGCATTCCTCATGATTTCTAAAAATCATCCCCACATAGAACACTGGAATAGGGGTGTCTGGATCATACCTAACAGTAGATGCCCTTGGAGGTTTGGAAACTGGGTCATCCTCATTCTCACTGTAATAACTCCCCATCTCATCACTGTCATAGTAGACACTCCCAGTACCACCCTCCTCATCCCCATCTGCACCAGTCACATCATCTGCTTCATCAAACTCTTCTACCACATAACTGTCGTCACTACCGTCGCTACTACCATCACTGTGTATGATATCCTCTTCGATAGCTTCATTCCAGTCTCCATCGTCACATCCAGCTTCACCTCCAGATTCACCTCCATCTTCTTCAACTAAGTTCTGGTTAAGTCTCCTACCAGCCTTATTGACCAGGTTCCTCTTCGACTTTCTGACATTTTTTCTTGCATTCTGAAGCTCCTCATCTTCCTCATCGTCAGTCATGATACTGACATTGACACAAATATTGTCAAAGGTCTGCTCCCTCCCATCCACAGGATCCTCAGCCTGAACTTCAGGAACCTCAGGTACTTGTTCCTGCTCTACTCTAGGCACATGCTCCTCTTCTAATACAGTTGCTTGCTCCTCATCTATTTCATTTTCCTGCTCCTCCTCTACTTCAGTAGCCTGCTCCTCTATTTCAGGCCCCTGCTCCTCCCCTACTTCAGGAACCTGCTCATCCACTTCAGGCACCTGCTCCTCTTCTACTTCAGGAACCTCAGGTACTTGTTTTTTTTATACTATAATTTATTTGTATAAAAAGATGTGGTTTTTATATTTTATTTCTATATTTTGCCTTCATCAGTTTGGTTGAGTAACTATAGTGTTGTTTACTAAGTATGTCATTATCAAGAAAACAAAAGGCCAAAAATTACTAGTAGTACTTCCCTTTTCCCCATTTTCCATTGTCAAAGTGTCATAATGCAAATATTTCAGATCCCAAAAATAATTTCCTTTCATCTTCTATCAAAAACTAACAACTTTTATTCTTCTTTCTTACATTACTAGCACACATTTTCCTTAAAATTGCTTCCCATGACACCTTCTACACTTTTTCACCCATTTTCATCCCTAACCTCAAAGCTTCCCTTTAAGCCTCACTCTCCATAAAGTCCATTTCTTTTTGCTAACTCATTAAAAATTCTTTCTTTTTTTTCCATAAAAGGTTAAATCTTGTGATGGATAGAGATGAAGATGAGTATTCTACATTTGCAGAGGGGGGAGGAACAAGGTACAGTAGTAATGGTGGTGGAAAAGGTTATGTGGTTGATCAAGAAATGGGATTTCATGACCAAGTTAAGGAGTTTCTGAAGGGAGCTGCTGAACTGAGTGTTCAATTTGGCAAAGGGTGTAGGGATATTGTGGTGCAGAGTTTTGGGAGAGATGATTCTTTTCTTGTTAAGAATTTTGGGAGAAGTTCTTATATTGGGAAGAAATTTGGATGTGGGTATGAGAGGATTTGTGAGAAATTGAAGGTGTTTAATGAGTATTTGCCTGAGGATAAGGATCCTCTTCATGCTTGGTCAGTGATTTGCTTAGTGTTTGTTCTTGCTTTTGCAGGTAATTTTTATATTTTATTTGTTGTATGTTTTGTTGGTGAACTCTTGTTTTGCTGAATGGGTTTATCAGTTGCTTGATGCATTTGGGTTTCCTTCATTTTTTTTCTGAATGGGTTCAAAAAGATGGAATTGGGAGTAAAATAAATATTTCAGCTACTGTTTGATTGGATGCTACTTAATTGATTGTTACACTTACTTACAGCAAGGCTGTATTTTAGTAAAGTCTTAGGCTTGTGAGATTATTGATCTAAGGATTAATTCATTCGGATAGGGTGGTTAGTTTCTGCATTTGGATTTGTTGCAAGTTGCTAGGTAATATCTAGAACCATTACAGAACCTTGTTGGCATGTCATTCTTCAATTGCTATTAGTAGATATGATGATCCATCTCTGAGTAACAAAGAATAGACTTTGAATCCCTTTTCTCCTTGAACTTGTGCAAAATCCATGTTACCCTAGCTTGACTTCTAAGCTTCTTACTTAATGCAACGGTCAAGTACATATAATGAACATTGAGGTAAGCAGGTTACCTTTTAGTGGGCAAATAGCTTTAAGTTTCAAGTATAATGTTTCTCCAAGTGTTCAGCGTTTCAGTAAAAAGATGTCAACCTAGTGTTTCTACCTTAATAATATTTCAGATATTTGTAAGTTCCATCAGTGGTGATTGTGAGTGCACATTGGTTCCAACGAATACTGTTATCTAATTTTTCGGTAATTAGGACAAATGGAGTTCCTTAAGTCATTTTAAATCTCTTTTACCAGCATAGCTGTTTGAATCGTGCTGACATACTTTAATGATTGGCAGTATTGGGTGCAAGTACTGAACGTGATACCTCTGCCCAAATTATAAAGAAGGTGTTTATACATCCTCCTAGTGCTGACCGCATATTGCTTCCAGACGGTAGATACATGGCATATAGGGAACAAGGTGTCCCAGTTGACAGAGCTAGATTTTCAATGATAGACCCGCATACTTTTCTTTCGTCTCGCCTTGCAGGTTGGATAGCCCTGCTGATGGCAATGAATTTAAATTGTGTTTCTGTTCATTTTGCTACTTTATAATCTTATTTTCTTATTGCAAAACAAATCCTATTAGGAATACCTGGACTTAAGGCTTCACTGTTGGAAGAGTTTGGTATTTACTTGTTAACGTATGATCTTCCGGGTTTTGGAGAGAGTGATGCTCATCCAAACAGAAACCTTGAGTCATCAGCCTTAGATATGTTATTCCTAGCACGAGCTCTCGGTATTAAGGACAAGTTCTGGGTGATGGGATACTCAAGTGGGAGTCCCCATGCTTGGGCGGCACTTAGATACATTCCCGATAAACTTGCAGGTGAAATTGCATTCTCATTTTTCATTTGCTGTATATATTGTCTGTTTATGTGGTACGTCCATATTTATTTATTGTTAACTTGTTTTAGGTTAGTTAGTATTATGAAATTAAAAACAATAATGTCTCCTGAAGTATAATAAAAGTCATTTCCCCATTAATGTTCTACATATGTAGAGAAAATATTGTCCATGGTTACTGTTTATACAATAACAGAGAAACAAATCAACTTGTAATATTTGAATATGCGCCCTATCCTGGCTTACTTTGGTATAACACAATAGTCAAAAAATGTTAACTGATTAAAGAATTCTATTCTACTTTTATCAACTTTCATTGCATACTAGTTGGAATTAATTTTATGTGATCCACCATGGCTGGCTTGCAGGTGCAGCAATGCTCGCTCCAATGGTCAATCCATATGATCCACTAATGACCAAGAATGAGAGAAATGGAATCTGGGAAAAGTGGAGTCGGAAAAGGAAATTTATGTACTTCTTAGCTCGGAGGTTTCCCATGTTTCTTTCTTATTTCTACCACCGGAGCTTCCTGTCCGGAAAGCATGATCAGATCGATACTTTGCTTTCACTGTCACTTGGAAAGAGGGTGAGTGGATTCTATCATGAGCATCTGCACAATGTTAGACCAATTCTTTTTCTTTTCGATGTTTTGGCTTTCCATGTGTTTCTTCATTTACATGGAAAAAATTTGGATTTAGAATGTATCCTTCTATTTTAGATGTTAAATAGAAACTAATGGGTTTTAGCTTGTGCAAATGTCATTTCTGAAAAAATAAAAATAAATATCCTATTTTATGGTTCATTAAAAAGCAACCAAACGAAAACTTTTCCCATTGAGCTGTTTGAACGAAAGTGATTCTCAATCTTATGCTACTTGGCTATTATATGCAACCAGTTTAAAATTTTAATGCTTATTGAAGTCCAAAAGCAAGAAAAATGGAAGTGAATGATAAAAATAAGGTATCTTTTGTATATGTGTTTTAAAAAACTTCCCTTTGTAGGATAAAGCACTAATAGGGGATCCAATCTATGAAGAATTTTGGCAAAGAGACGTAGAAGAATCAATCCGACAAGGAAATGCAAAACCCTTCATCCAGGAAGCTGTTCTGCAAGTTTCAAATTGGGGTTTCAGCCTCACAGACATCAAACTGCAGAAGAAAAAGCAGGGAAAAGGTGTTCTCAATTGGCTCAAGTTTCTTCTCATTGGATCCGAAGACGAGTATACAGGTTTTCTTGGCCCTATACACATTTGGCAGGTAAGAGAGCGCTCTCCTTTTCTTTGTGTTTCATTTGCTTCCACTTTTTCTTTTCTTGGTTGAATTCAGTTACTTCAACTGCAAGCTTCACTGCTACGGTACTGAAGAAATATCTTGAAGTTTCCTAGTGCATCTTATAGTGGTGCATCAGTCATTTCTTTATGCATCCTCAATCGACTTTTGCAAGGCATGTCTTGGCTGCGGTCACTCTTCCTCTTAATGCTACGACCAGTTGCTAGCTAACCATAACGGGAAAGTTATTTAGGAACAGAGGTGTTCAATTATTTGCATCTTATAGCAGAATGATTCGTAGATGGTCAATACTCTTCAATAAGTTAGTGGTGGCACATAGTTGTTGTTTCCTTAATAGCTAAAAGCTGTAATACAAAGTGATAGTTAAGCTTAAGTCTAGGTGATAAAGGCTTGGTTTGATCAATGATTACCTAGAAAAAGCTTGAAAGCTATGATATCGGGTTTGCAGAGTGTTGAATATATATGTCCTTTATGATTTTAGCGTGTTTGTGATCATAAATATTAATATCCAAATAAACTAAATTGTAATCAATTCTATCTAAATTTTTTGCACTAATGTGCAGGGTATGGATGACAAAGTCGTTCCGCCGCTGATGACAGATTTTGTTCATAGAATTTTACCAGGTGCTGCGGTGCATAAGCTGCCGTACGAGGGTCACTTCACGTATTTCTATTTTTGCGACGAATGCCATCGACAGATATTCACTACACTTTTTGGGACTCCACAAGGTCCACTAAAAAACACAATAGAAGTAAAACAAACTCCATATGAAAATAGTATGAAGGTTGTTGAAGAATTAGATGATAAGAATGAAGAACAGATTAGTGAAAAAGAAGTACAGGTAGATCAAGAAGAGCAACAGGTACATCAAACTTTACTAGAGGTTGATAGTAACGAGAACGAAGAAGTGAACTATACTACAGTTTAATATAAAAAGTTAGTTATAATCTTGAAATTTACCAATGTACAGAGCATAGGTTTGCCATGCGCAAAAGAGAATCCATATCATTTTGCTTTTGTTTTTGGCTATTGAATCATTGTGAACAATTAATACCTATGTTACATGGGAACGCCGAAATGAGAAACGGCAAAATAACATTTTTTACAAAAATAGGCTATAAATATAAAACTTAGGAGTTTCTGAAGTGTTTATAGAAATGAACATGCAGAAACACAGAACTCGAGAAGTTTCTGTGCAGCATAGGTTAACACCAGCGGAATTTGATGCGTCGGAAATGATTTACGATATATACGTATAGATTGGCAACAGAGGAAAGCATAAAACTAGTAAGTTGCTGTGATTTGAGAGTTTGTTTTTGCTATGTTAGCTGGGAAACTCATACTACGCTGAACTGTTCCTTAACAGTTCATTGTTTTGTATTAGATTATTCATTTTGGTATAAACTGTGTTTAATTACAATCCTTGCAGAAAAATGCAGCAGAATTGGAAGAATGTTTGAAATTTGAATGAGTGATTGCTTCTTCCAAACTATATTGCAGTCTCCTTCATTTGTTGCAATTCTGAAATTTTCTGTGTTTTCAGATACTTTTAATGTTAATGAAATGAAATGAACCCATCTTTATCTTTAAACTTAATTTCTGAAACTAGAATTCAGTACTTAATTAGAGATGAAGTCAGTTCAAAGCAACATTCATAAAGCAAAATTAATAGTTTCGGACTTTCAGAAGTGTTTAAGAAAATAAAATGTAGGATTGGAAAAGTTTCCGTGCTATTTAAGAAATTGAATAATCCAAGGAGTGGCCAATATGACTGTTTATAATAAAAAAATTAAAGTTCTCAATAACATTATTAACATAAAATTCATTAATACTATAATGTTATCATCTCAAATTTTGTATTTTGTCATCTATATAGAATTATAATGTTATTTTATATTTTGGTCACTTTATATAAACTTATAAGTCCATCATTGATTCTCACCAAATCAAATGAACTCTAATATTACATTAAGCTTCAAAAACATTTAGGGGTCGTTTGGTTCGCTATAAAAAAAGAAAATGGGAATGGGAATGGAAATGACTCCCATTGTTTGTGTTTATTTTGTCAAATTGTATTAGGGAACGGAAATGTGATTACCCCTTCAATGGGAATTACCCATTCTCCCCTTACCACATGAGAATGGACTTTTGTGAAGGGAAATCAAAATTTAATAAAATAGTTTAATAATAAATAATAAATAATAAATATATAATTATTAAAAAAATTATTTTTGAATATTCATTTTAAAAAATATACTTAAAATGAATATTTTGAAGCAAACAAAAAATATCCATTTTCATTCCTACTCTAATTTTAAAGCAAACAAAAAATGAAAATAATCATTCTCATTCCAATTCCTTCTCATTCCAATTCCCATTCCGATTTCCAACCTTGAACCAAACGGCCCCTTAGAATGTAAATGCTTGGAACAGTTGAAGTTGAAATCTAACTCATTAGTTCATATTTCACCTATGGAGCTGCCTGCCTGATCAAATAGTTAATAACTTAAAACTTTATTTAAATATTTGTTCATTTGATTTCAATTAAACTTTTACAAGTTTAATTTTTATTCATTTGAATACATATGTTTAATTAAATTTAGTGGCAACGTAAGAAACAACATTTTTTAGAAAATATATGAATTTGCCATGCATTAAACATAGTTGACTGTGAGAGATATAATGTATGCATTTCAAGTGTTTGTTAAAATGCCTAAGAGAAGTAATGCATACTCATTCTCTTCTTATTATATCTTTTCAGTAACCCTTTATGATGATGCTTGTCAAGAGTTTGCTTTCGAAGAATGTTCCCTACGCAAGACCACGATTTTTTTGTGCATCTCCTAGTGTGCTAAAAACTGGAGATATTATAAGGCAGACAAGAGTATTTACAAATGAAGATGTTATAGAATACTCCAAGGTAAGCCATGATTTGAACCGTCTTCATTTCGATGCTGAATTTGCACGGAAGGCTGGATTTGAGGATCGCATTGTTCATGGACTGCTTGTTGCTGCATTGTTTCCTACAATAATTGCAGCCCATTTTGTAAGTCACTTCAATTTCTATTCTTTTCTCTTCGTTTTTTACTAATTCAATGATCGTGTTTAGGTTTGTTTACTGCTTAGATGACTAAATGTAGAATTTTCGTTCGATGTCTGAATTTTGTAATGTAATGGACACTTGGTAGCCTGGAGCTGTGTATGTTTCTCAAAGCTTGCATTTTAAGAGTCCGGTATTTATTGGAGACGAAATCATTGGTGAAGTACAAGTTACGAATATAAAAGAATACAGAACTAGATTCATGTAAGCCATCTTCACTACTTCACCTGTGTTTTCTTCTTGGCCTTTTAGTTACCTTTTTGTGGAAGTGATTGAATTCATGTGGTGATACTGAGCTATATTCAATACTATGATGTATCAAATTCCCTACGGACATAATATCCATCACTAATTTTACATTTAGCGACTATTTAGTGTTGGGACTCGAACATTTATCGGTAGATTACCAACTTAGGATGCCCGGCGGTGATTTCCTCAGCAATAAGGGGCCAATCTATGCTAAAATTTTCTGATGGTTTCAGCGACTAATTTTGTGACGAACTCAGAATATTGTCGCTTTCCATGGTAAATTTGGCGCCTCTTTTGCACCAAGATATATGAGGTTATAATTATCAACGGATTGGTAGAGTCGTCGGCAATTACTAACGGCATAGTTAAAAACCGATGGCTTTATGTGACTGTCGGTGATTACCGACGGTTTTAACTATGCGCAGAGACGGAAATGTTGAAGGGAAACTGACGAAATGATATTTTTCAAAAAATTAGATTATAAATATAAAATTTCAGAAGTTTTAAAAGTGTTTCCGAAAATAGAAACGAAATGCTCAAATGTAGAAATCTATAAATTTTCGTAGAACATAGCTGAGTTTTTTTTGACTGGGTGTTTGGTTGTCTTATGCAGGGCAAAATTCTCAACAAAATGCTTAAAGAATGGAGAAGTTCTTGTTGTTGGTGGTGACGCCGTGACAATTTTACCAACTCTTGCTATGAATAAGGCGATGGACTGAATGCATTGCAGCTATAGTTTATGCTTCAATTACTGCTGCTAATCCATAGTCTAATTTTTTTGATTATGCTGTTTGTCAATTGATCCCTATCTTAGTGTGTTAATCAAGTGTCATTTTCAATGTTTAATTATTTTTGGTGCTCGAGTAATAATTCTTAAAGTATAATAGAGCTGCTAGAAGTTGGTATCTATTCTATATAAGTATGGCACGAAAGGTTTATTTAGTTCAGCCGTTAACAAGTTGTTCAATAATTTTGTTTTAATTGAACCGTTTAATTATCTCTAAATTAAGTATGGCTCAAAGACTAAAAATGACATATGCGCCCGGCACAATGCTATGGTTGAAATCTTTATTAATTAAATTCACTATTGCATTTACAATTTACTATCAATTAACTCTAATAAATCTAGTTACACCTAAATCTAAAAATTTATTTCTTTTATTCAGTACTATTGTTCATCTAGCTAAAATTATACATATTAAAAAAAATCATTGTTTTTAAATTATAAACATAAAAACTAATATAACTATACTAAATTAAATTAAATTATCAGTTGATTAATGGTTTGATTTATAGAATTATTTAGTTTTGTAAATTGAATCATAGAGTTATTTGTTATGAAGGACAAATTTGGAAAATAATTGTTAAAAGAGTAAAGGATCAAAAACTTACTTGAACTTGGCACGAAATATCAAATAAGTCCAACCTCGTAAAAGTGGATATAATCACCCCAAAACTATGCAAAAACGTATCAAATGCCCTCTTCCCCACTCTCACCTTAGAGAGTGAACGCACTCTCCGGCTTTAGATGACTTTAGGTGGTTTTAGATGGTTAAAAATTTAAAATAGTCCTTAATATTTATTTCATTCACAAAATTGACATTTAATATACTTTATAACCATTACATTTTAATACTTTAAAAATTAAATTAATTTTAAAATAAAAACTGAAGGATCTTTTTATGCTTTTTTCAATTATCATCGTTTAATTAGCATTAGAAACCCTAAACTCCATAACTTCTTCTTCTCCAACCAACCACCTATTTGCCGCCGCTACTCCGCCGCCATCGCTCCCACCGGCCACCTCAGCAGTCTGCCTCGGAAACAAACGGCAGACCCAAATGGGTCTGCCTTCTCCGATAATGGGTCTGCCATTTGTTTCCAAGGCAGACCCATTCTCCGATGATGGGTCTGCCGTTTGTTTTCACGGCAAACCCATCTGGGTCTGCTTGGGGATGGATTAGACCCACTGGGTATGGGTCCGGCGGTGGTGGGGTAGCCGGAGGTTATTGTGACAAAAAAAAGATGGATTAGGATTAACTAATTAGGGTTAGTTGTTTATTAGGAAAATTAAATTAATTATGAGAGTAATTAAATTTAATTAGGGAAAAAGATAGAAAAAACCCTCAATTTTGTGTTAATTGGATTTTAAATTAAAAAGGACTAATTAGTGTTTTAATTAAGATTAGTTAGAGTTAATTAGGGTTAATTTCAAAATTAGGTTATTCCACTCTCTTTTTTGGTCAAAAGGGTGAAACCGATCCGGTTTTGCATAGTTCTGGGGTGATTTGATCAGATTTTGCAAGGTTAGACTTATTTGATACTTCGTGCTAAATTCAGGGGGTAAATTGATAGTTTACTCATTGTTAAAATCACAAATTAAAGTTGGCTAGATGGTTTAAAAAAATGATTTTTTTTTTTTTGCAAAATGAAAGTATTAAAGCATTTACTTTAACTTTCACAAGAAAAGATATTTTACATACGAAATAATTAATTTTGTGTTTAATAGCCCATCATTGATAAATTTAGGGGTCAAAATGAGTACTGATTATCATAAATAGGTGAATTGTCTTAAACCGTATAAAGAGCTTTTTCTTTGACATAATATACTATTTCATCCTTAAACTTTACAAATTTGAACTATCACATCGATCAACTTTCATTTTTGCCTACTACACCTCAGAGTTCAAAAAGTTTAGGGTATAAAATTGTTTGTTAAATCTCGTCAATTCGTGAAACAGCTCCACTCATATCTACAAAAAAGAATTAAAATTTAAGACTTGATTTCTCATAATCCAGCAATGAACGCTAGCAGGAGCAGTGATTTAATTCAAGGTTCTTTAATCCTTATTTGCTAAATTTTATTAATCATTTCTTCCATTTAAAATTTTAATCCGATCTAACTATATACACCCATACTCATGTGTATAGCAGAGAACATCATCAACAACAACGATAATGAATCCGACTCCGACACCAATTCCGATCTAGGCGCACCTGAATACTACCAGCCCATTGCTGAAGAGGACGGCGGTTCCGATGAAGAGCTACAACTACGGCAACATGAAGCTGTGGAGAACGGAATATCGTCTCTTCATTTAAACGGCGGCGACTTGGAAGAAGACGATGAGGAGGAGATAGTCGAAGAAGCGGCGATTGTAAGAGCCTTTAGAGAGGATGAGAATCGCCGGAATGCGCCGCTGAATCCGGAGAATGCAATTCGTGTTATGGAGGCGATGCGCGGAATTTCATTTTCCGGTTCGGCTCCTGATTGGGCGGGTCGGGTTCCTGAGGACCAGTGGATCCATCAGATTCGTTCGTTAAGGAGCCCACAGCAGCAACAGCAAAATTAGACTCGTCTTGTCGTGTGCTTATTTAGTCGTTTCATCAGGAAAATTTACTTCTGACTTTGTAAATTGTAATTGAGCACAAAAGCAGACTCATTTTATCAAATATTACTCATTGTTTTTGCATGATTTTCTTCAGTAGCTAAGGAAGCTTTCAATTGAGTGCATAAGTTAGGTGTGGCTAGAGTTAGTAAAGGCAATTTCCGTCACGGACATGTTTATACAATGCGACATAAAATTAAACAGATTCAGATTGCGATAATATGCATTCGAGACGTAAACGGATTAATTTATTTATAACACAAAAAAATAATGGGTTAAAAGAAATTAAACCATCTTTATTTGTATTAATGGGTTTGAAATGCTATTTATTTAGTATCATATTCTTGTATATGTGATTATATTTATCTCTTATTTTAATAGAAAATGAGTTTAATAGTAGATGTGTTAAATAGATTGTTGTGTATATTGTTAGTAAATAGATTAAATGGATTTTTCGTATATATACCGATCTATTATGACTTAATTTTAACTAATCGAGTTAGACAATTCGACATAAGTTAATTTTCAAACAGATATGTAGTGTTTGAATTTAAAATTTTAATGATTAGTTAAAAGTGTTAAGTTCGAATTGAATAAATGTATTTTAGTCTAAATAAATATATGACACGTTTATAGCACAATGACACAAATTGTCAGCCACAAAGAGTCAAAGAACACCCATCAGGCTAGAATTCCTTGAACGAGACTACATATGTGAATCATATAGAATATTTGACTGTATATCTCACGCCTCACTAACAAATCAAACAGTCGAATTGTCCACCGAACCAACAAAAAATCAAACTGTGTTGAACTGAAAATTTCAATTAATTTATTATATTTTTAAGAATTACACTTTTATGTACTCAAATGGCTAAAATAAGAAAACATATTAGTTGATTTACAATTGATTTTTGTTTAGAAAAAATTAATTCTATAGTCGAACCTGGCTACTCAAGTTGCGTAAGCAATTCTATAATCCTACAATTTTACAGTAATGATGGATAGCTCAATGCTGCACAAACAAAAAGTAAAAGCCTTTTCCTGGCTAACAAAGTAAAGAAACCCTTTCTATACAAAGTCGAAATGATACAAACTCAAGTCCCGACTGATTTATATTGCACATTTGCTTTAAATTCGCCTATACAACAGTTTCTCAACTAGTTAAATAACTGATATTAAGCTTGCATTTGCTTCCTCTTTACCTAGTACCCTACAAAATTCTTGACGGATTATGCCTCCACATAAAAATTATAAATTGCATACACGAGTTCTAGAACTTCTTCAGTAAAATTCGAGTGTGCCGTAAATGGTGATAGGCGGATTAATTTCAACACGAGTTGCTTTCCCTTCTGAGAACAATTGTGGTAGCATGTTTGCCTCTCTGGCTACTACACCCTCTCCAGTCCATATGGTGACATGGGGCCACTCATTTTTGGATACTATCTTTTCCCCATCCACATACCCAATTTGTGCATCTAGCGCAGCCATTTTATCAGTGAAGAGTAGTGCGGTAAGTTGTACTGGAACCTTTTGGTGGAGGAACACTCCATATCTTGCTACCGCTGTAACACCGTGGCTTCTTTTGTGGGCAAGAGTGACATGACATTTCTTAAGGTTGTTCTCCATGTTCTTGTCCTGAAGAAAGGCTTCCACCTTGGAATTCTTCTGAGCCAACTGCGTAAGGAATGTAATGGTTAGAGCCTAGGATGCACGGAAACCTTATGTGGGGTGAGTTTCCCCGTTTCGGAAACGTTTCCGTTTCCGAAACTCTCACAAACTCTTCGGAAACGTTTCGGGCCCGTTTCTGTAAATACTAAAAGTTGGAAACTCGTTTCCTAAAAGGAAACCCGTTTCCTATATAAAAAAAATTCTTAAATAATTAAAGAAAACCCTAAAAAAGGTTAAGTATCTAATCAATCATCCATAGACTTTATAATTATGGAATATTGATATGTTATATTTGTTATATATTCAAATCATAGACTTTTTTATTATGGAATTTAATGATATGTTATATTTAGATATTCTAATAATTTATCTTATCAATTGTTATAATAATTTATTTATATGAAAATAAAAGTTTATAAATAAAATTTTATATCTACATATATATATTACATAATTTTATAACTTTTAATATTTATAAATATACCCCTATATTTTTACTATTTACACGTTTCCCCCCACGTTTCCGTTTCCTATATTTTGGAAAAATCCGTTTCGCCGTTTCAGTTTCCGTTTCCGTTTCCGTGCAACTAACTTAGAGCCATGCAACACGGAAACGGAAATGGAAAGGCTGAAACTCAAGACTCGAAACAGAAAATGAAGAAACATTAATAAGAATAGTTTATAAATACGGACTTCGGAATTTCAGAAGTATTTTCAAAAATGAAAAAAAAAACGACGAAATGTAGGGCACAGGTAAATTTCGTGCAATATACGATTAAAGCAGTTATTTATCTACATAATCCATAAAATCAGGACAGTTATCTGAATAAAAATTCAATTCAAGAAAGTAAAATTTAAGACACAAAATTAAATAAAGAGCAGCTCTCCACATGAAGACCTTACATGTTGACTGACTTATTTACTAGATGTTTCACCAAGGTTATTGCCATGATTTGGGATCTTTTTTTTCAAATAACTAAATTCTACATGTGAATCAAGTTAACTTTCAGTGCAAAACTTACTTCCGCCATAACTTTTACGAATAATAAGACAGGTGAAACAGTTGTGCTTACATTTTTCAGGGAACTAGAGATTTCTGTAGCAGGTAAACTGACAGCAGCATAAACAATTGTTCCAAGTTTCCTCTTCTCAGTAACTGGTGTTACGTATTCTCCTTTAGCAATGCTCCTTAGTTGCTCCGTCACTTGCTTAACTGCAGATTCAAATGGAACCTAGGTCCATACAAGTTGTGGACAGATTCATCATTCCACTGCAAAAATTGGAAGCATGCATAGGGGTATGCAAAAACCAAACCAAATTGAATAATCGAGCCGAACCAACAAATTCAGCTTGGTTCGGTTTGATTATATAAAAACAACTCAGTTTTTTGAATTGGTTTGGAAGAAAAAAGATTCAGTTAATTTTTGGCACAAACTGAAACAAAAAACCGAAATGAACCAAAAATAACCGACAAGTTTGGTTTGGTTTAAAAAGGCTTAAATCCTTATAAATTTAGTTCCGTCTGATTTGAAAAAAAAAAAAAAAAATTAGCATTCCAAATCTCCACCCACATGTGCACAGCTAACCAACCAGACAGGTGAAATATTCGGATATTAACCTGAATGGCATTCAAATGCTCTGCATGGGCAACTAAAACTTCACGTAATCGCTTCTCCCAGTTTGCCCACTCCTTTGAATATGACCCCTTGGTGGACTCCAACCTAAGCACATAATAAAGATTATAAGTGGCACATGGGTATTCGAAACAATGACAAAAGTGGCACAACTGTCACAATGAGAAGTACTGTTCACTCAACAGAAAGACAGCATAATCTTCATCTTGATTGTATCAGACAAAATACAAAGCAATAAATATACGAAACTCATATGGTACGAACCTCCCATGTCTGTTCGTGTGAAGCCTGTAAAGGTTCAGCCCCTCTTCCAAAATTGATTGCACAGGCTCTGGCAGAGGTCTCCTGCACAAGCAAAAATCAAATTGAATGTGTAAAACAAAAGAAGCATGCCATGTCATCAAGGAAATACCAGCTAAGCTCCTTGAGAATGAGGAATTGAATATCATTAAAATGAGCAGCTCATGTATTAGATCCACTTTATTCTTACCTATCGGATCTTAGCAATGGCATTTTCACAAGAGACCCAAATCGTTCAATTAATTCATTCTCAAACTCTTTTCGACTCTGCAAGAAGCAAAAAGTAGTTAAGGTTTGCACACAATGTTACTAAAACAGTAATTACAGCAAAGCGGCTTAAGCATTGGTAAGTTGCAAAAATACCTTGCCATCATAAAGATGATAAAACATAAGCAGTACATATCCAGCATTTGGAGATGCTTTGTCCAGATTGCCCTGGAAATGTTGAAGTAAAGAAGGGTGTTGGAGAAATGTTAATCACAATATGCAATGCTGTTATTTCAAAAAAGTTCATAAGAAAAAACAGAGATGAGGAGTACCGGGTGATTGACTCGTTGAAGCACACGAAAAATGAAAACAGATAATGCGTCTAAAGAAAATGGATTCGCATCCGTTCCTGAATTAACATCAAAAGACGGATATCATTGAATATAAAATTAGAAACTAATGACAATGAAATTCAAAAGACTAACCACCAAAGAAAAAACTAATAAAACTAAACCAAGAAGTTGAGATATTTACACCAACTCAAAATTATGTGAGCGCAAGCAATTCAAACTCAAGTTTGTTTAATTTACCTATGTATGACAAGCAACCAAAAGGATATTGCTTTCTATTTTATAATACATAGCTGGATATTATTCGATCTGACTATATCTACCTACAATTAGTGGTATTTATGTCCTTTATCTTACAGAGCATTTATTACTATACATAAATGGGTTGATAGTAAAGCATCCACATCAACATACAAGTCCTTTATGAAGAATTGACATAGTTATCAAAGTGAGCATGGATGACCACAGTTATCAAGCAGAAACGGAGCTAATTAGATTGGGTTGAATGCAGACAAGTTCAACCTAACGAAGCAACAGATCTGAGTAGATGATCCAAAAAAGATAGTCTATAGGCTTCTATGTTGAATTTCTAGCAGTCAATTAGCAATGAAAGTTCTAAATATAAACAATAAAATCATAAATCAAAAGTTAGCAATTCCAAAGGGGGAAATTGTAACCTTCAGAATCAGGTATAACAGGAACAGCTGAGGCTTGGGTGCTGCGGCACATATCTTCAATCTGAACCCAATGGGAGAAAGCAATTGTAAGGTATGGGTCTTCAAGTTCACTTTAGTAAGCTAGGACCCCAAAATTTCACGCATAACCACCCACTAACACTAGGGCATATGAAAGTCGAAGAGAAATTCCAGCATATTAGGAAAAACAATATCCTTTACTGGAAGTGAAGGAAAAAAGGACCTGCTATATAAGAAAACTACAAACTACATAAATGAGCAACGACTTCAACTTATTTTGCATCCATTTTACGTTTCAAGCCACTGGTTGGAATGACTATCAAGAATATGAGCGAGCTCCCAGTAAAGAACAATCCAGAGTCATGACTCACCACCACAGAAGCTCTTTGCCAGTACAGGAGGGGTCAGGATCAATCTGACCCCTTTAACTAATCCATGACTTCCTTGGTTTACCAAAGCATCCTGGTAAATTTAAATAGTCAAATAACAAGCAAATCACCTGTCTCCAAACTTCTTCATTAGGTGCATTTTTGTCGGCAAGCATTATAGAGTATGGTCTTTTCCTGCGTTCATCAGCAACCTTCTGCCAGTACCTTCCTGTCAAATGAAGAAAAAAGGAATCATGTTACAGTTTTAGATCACATTTAAACAAGACTAAAATCCTAAGAAAAAGAGCACCTAATTTCCATCCGAGTGCTAAAGCTAAAGCAAACTTCAGAGTAACTAGTTACGAAAAATGCATGATATTAAATTCAGATCAGACTCAAATACAGTTCCATCAAATTGCAAATCAATTAGAGACAATATTTAACAATCACAAATACACTCAAATTCTCTTTTACTTTCTCTTGTCAATCTACATCTACACAATTACAAGCACACAAAAAGAAAGTTAAACACTGTAATCACCATTACTAATTTACTATTATGAAGAAGAAACTTTAAGCACTGACATGTGAATTTCCCAATCATGACAAAATATATTTTAATATTTACCACAATCAATGACAAAACCCTGATTCTTGGTCTCTTTTTCAATAGAAAAAAAGAAGAGAACTGTAAAATATTTTTCAAGCAATCTTTCAAAACATGAACATTATTCATCAACTAAGAAAATTGTGAGCACTTACAGGATTACCAAATTTTGTGTAATAATCATGTCCTATTTGCAGCGTTGCATACATAGTTTGTCACAATTCAAAAACTAAACTAATTATATGCTACTGTGCACATTTTATGCAATAGAAGGTTAATGGCTATTTGTGTTAACAATTAAAGGGACTACGTGAAAGGAGAGAAGTTAATGGCACATTAATAATGCTAAATTCAAGTTCTCTTTCAAAACCCACAAGTTATACCTTTCACAAGGTCCCCCATCAAACTATGGACAGGGCGATCATCTCCAAATCTTCCGGGAGCATTTAGTAATTCCTTGCATAGAGCAGACTTAGCACAACCCGGTATTCCTGAAAAAAGCAATGTAAAAGAAAATATCATGATGTGCCAGTCATATGAAGGAATAAAAATGTAATTCTATGATCTATTCTAAACATTCACTCCAAAGTGTGTCCACTCCTAGAAATTACTGGATACTCTTCAGTGAAAATGTGTTTTCACATGCTGAAACACAATGCTCAACTGTTACAAAAAACTTAGCAGGGAAATAAAAAAACAAGTAACATAAAGCCTTATCCTTGAACTCAATAGAAATAGAATTAAAATTAACTAAACTGCTCAAAAACATAAATGAAGAAAAAAATTAAAAATGTCAAGAATCTCTACTTCATTATACAAACAACTAAAGTTATCATAACTTTTCTAAAGCTTACAACTTATTAATTGGTGATTTTACCTGGAAAGAACACAATTAAACCCTCATTCTTTTGAACAGTGTCCTTTACTGAAAACTTAGGGCTTGGAGGCCCCACCTCTCGCTCTGTCTCAAGATCACCCTCTTCATCCCTGCCTCCTTCTATAATGGCCAAGAAGTCTTCAGCTTTCACTAAACTGCCTGCAGATCCTATCAGGGCCTGATTCTCTCGACTTCTACTGGCATACTGTTCAAGAAAAGGCTCAGCTTCACTCAGGTATAATGAGGAAGACAGTTGTTTCCTTCCATATTTTTTCGTGATGTATGCTGCCCTGAAGATTCATGCAACAATTTTTTTTTCTTTTAATAAATCAGAATAAAAATGCTCAAGCTACAAAGAGGAAGCACAGCATAATACCATTCATCAAGCATCTTGCTAAGTTCTCTCTGTTTTCCTGTTGAGGTGCCCCAAATTTTCATTTGCCTGCCAAATGGTACACAAAAAATAAAAAATTAACCAAAATAGATAGGTCAGAAATAGAGAGTTAAAAAGATTTAAAACAGCAACGCGTCAAGCAAACTACTAAAAACATAGCATGATTCACAATCTATCAAGGCTCCCCCGGTGCACAAAGTGCTCCCCGGCTATTGCTGGGATCGGGGAGAGCAGGCGCATTAGTATGCAGCTTTTCTTTTGCATTTTGCAAAGAGACTATTTCCATGCCTCAAACTCGTGACCTACAGGCTACCAAGGGAGCAGCTTTAATACTGCGCCAAGGCTCACCCCATAATCTATAAAGCATATTTTTAATTGACATCATGAGAAAATTCAAATTACTTGTCAACATCAACATCTAACACTCATGATCCATTATAACGATGTCAAGGATGATCATTAATTAGCTTAGCAAATTATCATAAGTAGAACTCGAGAATTTGCTGGGAACAAGTAAAGGCCTCATGCTTTGTTTGTTTTACAGAAATGACAAAAGAGAAAGAAACTTCATTCATTATCGCTGATTGTAGGCTAAAAAGAGTGGTGATCAAGAGAATAGAGTAAATATGGTATTTCCCAGTAAAGCTCTAATCCCATCAAAAGTTCTCCATTTATGAAAGAATTGCAAGAAAATCAGGAAGAATGAAGGATGTAAGGATTCAAAGTATTAAACATCCTCCACATTTAATAGGTGTCTGGCTTGACAATAAAGCCGCATCTGTAAAAGAACATCCTACAAAATCATCTCTTATCTTTCTCTCTCATGCTCGCAATTTTCTATAATGAACAATATATTATTATAACCCATTTCATAGGAACTGCTTTTTTTTTCTGACTCCAATTTCTTTTTATCTTCCCAAAAATTGAAAAGGATTATTGACTACAAAGTTCAGTCAATTTGTTATTTAAATTAGACAAGTACTTAAAATTCACAGTAGTGGCAGCAGTTTCAATCCGATTTGATCCAATAACATATCGATCCGCTTTTTAGACCCAAAAGGTTCATTATACAGTTAGTCATAAGCGTGCTCATGCTTTGATATGATAACTAAACAATGAAAGCAAAATGAATTATAGTTTTTGCTTCTTTTCCTCTGCTTAATTTTCCTGTGGACAGCTTCTCGACCAAGCAAAGTACAGCCTACAGGTATGTGTTTTCAAATATTAAGATGCTATACAAATTCCTAATGAGCATAGCTGAACCAATGAAAACGATACACATCCAATATATTTTAGGGAAGATACTTGATAAGGTTCTTAAAAATCATTTATTTTTGGTCCCATCATTCAGAAATGATACACATTGAAAATTGTCCAATATCCTTTATATGAAGTCCTGTTTCTTCCGACCAAAAAAAAAGTCCTGTTTCAAATATTTAAATGCAAATTACTGCAAACAAAAATAAAACCTCACCTCAAGTAGTAGGCCTTGTAAGCAGATGGACCATCCTTGAAAAGAATTGACAAACCATTGCGGATCAAGAACGTCCTTATCTGTAACGAATTTAGATAGCACGTGAGAGTCACCTTTTTTGTGCATTCCATTTAGAATGGACATCCAATATAAATCTACTAAGAAACAACATTACTATAGTGGAAAAGAAGATTATGTCTGTCACAAATGAGGTCCAGAGGATGTAAAACAAAATATTGAAAAAATTAATTCTGTCCTCTATAAGTGAAGATATCTCTCCACATTATTTCTTTTTTAAACTTCACAGATGCTCCTCTAAAAGCTCTCAAAGGAGCCAAGCAAACCTCACCATATCTTTCTAGAGCTGAAAATAAAAGCAAAACTAAAAGAATCACCTAATTGTTCCTAATTTTTTTATCACATGCTACTTGCTCAAAGTGAAAAAATCAAACCAGCAATTCTTATCTCCATACATATAGCAATACATAATGTCTCCAAAGTAATGGTTGACAGTTGAATAATGGTCAGCCAATTTTGAGTAACAAAACTCTACTGAGTTACTCAATTTTAAAATTAAAAAAAAAACAGAATTTCATGATTTTAAATGATTGAAAACCAAAGAGTACTTTTTCTAATAAATTGAATATGACATTAGATATTCCTAAAGCTTAAGCCTTTAAAAAGGTATATCCACAACCATATCCCTAAAACTTAAGTCATACCACCACTCCATAAATGAGACCTCAAGCATCCATATGGTTAAAAGAAAAAAAAGATTCATGTCCTACAAGCATCTAGAAGACTATTTACTTCAGTTGCAGACTTGCAATAGAAATCAAGGGGAACTGCTGATATGCACATACCTTATACGTAAGAAATTTTAATTTTATCATTAAATTTGCATCATCATCAGCTAAACCATCTTTCGGAAGTATGGCATCACTATCACTTAAACTTCCCCCAAGGTTTTTGTTGTCTTTTGCAAATAAGGCGGCTCTCTCCTTATTGGCCTTGAATAAATTGATGTCAACAAAAAAACCTGAGTACATAAAGAGGTGTCAGAGACAAATTCCATAATGCAATAACCACCGGCTACCTCAACCCTCATCCTAAAGTTTGTTTCTACCTACTCACCAATCAACTAGAGGAAATAACGAATATACAGGGATTATAAGTATCTCACTTAACATAAAGCTCACTGAATAAATTGCATGTTTACCCCATGATGAAGAAGGGGAAAATAAGCCTACTCCCCTCTTACTTTTGTCTTAAAGATAAAGGTCAGATGCAACCATTGACATACCTCGATATAATGGCCACAAACCTGGCTTGAGCCTACAAGATAGCAATGCTTTAGTCAAATATCCAGTGTGTAGATAATGAAGAGAGACTTGAGCAATATTTGACATGAAGATTCTTGAAACTAGAGTCTATAAAAACTAATATGACAAAACCTCATTTCCTTTTGGTATCGCCGAAATCCTGAATCACTATGGACATGAATAACCATCTTGTAGAAAAGGTTGTCACTCGATACAGAACCAATCTTGTGAAAGTTATGATAGCATTTAAAAGCAATAGGGAAGCGTCTTTCCCTCAGCAGACGGATCATTTCCTGGTTCAATTCAATGAAAATGTAAAATAATCTTAAGAAAGAAAAACAAAAGCTGAGTCAAAAAGCAGCTCTAGTGATTGTAGTTTCTTTAGCAAAAGCATGAAGAGTGTGCAAACCATAATCAAGCAGCTAAGCACCAATACCCTAAAGCAACACTTATTGCCAATTTCAGGGGGGAGGCCAAAAAGGATAAAAATCCAGCAAAATGTCTAAACCTGCAACTTGGTAGTTGAAAAGTCAGCAGGGTGAGCTTGTAAAAATTTTGTAACAACAGATCTGTCAGCATTTCTTGAGTGCATATCACCATCTTCAATCCCAAACCAGTCTGAACTGTCAGGACAAAATGAAGTGCCAATGCTCTGGAGAAGTGCTTTAATTTGCTGCAGTAGTATATTGACAGACAACAAAATGTATTTCATAAGATACCATTCACTAATACCCCGACTAATACTATAATTTTTACATTTGTGAGAATCTAACGCGTTATTTCACATTTAAAGAATCATCAAGCACCTGTTTTTCATCTGCCCTATTTGCTGCACAAATTTCCCTTAAGCTTGGTCCCAAATCAAGGTCAGCTGAAGTAATTAGAAGTGAAGAGCAGCTCATTAAACAAGTGTACTCAATTATGGAATGAAAACCCAAAAAGACATGCTTATAGTTCCAATCAATCAAAAAATACAATCTTAGGGGCCGTTTGGTTCAAGGTTGGAAATGGGAATCGGAATCGGAATCGGAATGAGAAGGAATGGGAATGGGAATGATTGTTTTCTTTTTTTGTTTGGTTCAAAGTGTAGGAATGGGAATGAGAATGGGTAAAGTTTAATAAAAATATTATTTATTATTTATTAAAAAAAAAAATTTTTATTTTTTTAAATATTTTTTTATATAAAAAAATTATATTTTTTAAAAAATAAAAATTTTAAAAAATAAAAAATAAAAATATATTTTTTATTTTAAGTATATTTTTTAAAATTTAAAAATAATTTTTTAATAATTATATATTTATTATTTATCATTAAAATATTTTGTTAAATTTTGATTCCCATTCCCAAAAGTTCATTCCCATGGGGTAAGGGAGGAATGGGTGATTCCCATTGAAGGGGTAATCACATTCCCATTCCCTAGTGTAATTTGACAAAACAAACACAAACAATAGGAATCATTCCCATTCCCATTCCCCCTTTTTTTTGGCGAACCAAACGGCCCCTTAATGAAATTCATTAAATGATTATTGAAAGGGTAACACATTAGTGACTGATGCACATTAATAAAAATGAGCTAAACAAATTGGACCTGGAAAACTAATTACACCATTTTGTTAGACAAAACATACATAAAAACTATTAGCAGATGCAACTGTAAGGATCAAGATAACAAATTACTCATAATATGCATAACATGAGAAGCAGCAGCATGGAGAACTACATCCAGCCAATCCCTGATTTAGCTCAACAAGAAACTTTAGATCTGTCCGCATGAAAGTCCATTTTATCCATTCTTTGAGAGAGAGAAACATATTTTTCTTTTGAACAATAACACAAATAAACAAATTGGTTAATCTCTTTTTACATTATTCTAGTATTTTTTTCTCCACTCTTCAGCTCATTTAATTGAACAATTTGTTGCTTTCTTATGAAAATTTCATCTATGAGCTGCAAGCTAGGAAAACGGATGCTTATTTCAACAAAACATTTCTCATTATAATGTAACTTGACAAATAAACAATGACTGCCCATATCAACACATATACACTAAAAAATTATCTAAAAAAACAATTTTGTTGCAATCCTGACCTATACTGCAAACTTAATTTCAGTTTTGCCAAGATATTACAAGTATGCCAATTGGCAGTCTAGAACAATTGAAACAGTTAGAAATGATCTCTTGTAACGTAATACCATCTACCGGCAAACTCTGTTAGAATTCTAGCTAGATACTATCACAAGTTTTTTAGGAGTGTATTCAAGGGAAAACCATGTGCTCCATAAATGATAAAAAAACCAAGCATTTTTTAGTAGCCTCTATCTGTGAATATAAGAGAGTTATATAGAGTTTATTTTGGGCGGGGGAGTTGAAACATTTCACCAGCCCGTTTTTAATAAATGCAATCAGCAGAAATCTTGTACACTTCAATCCTACTAGAAGCCAAATGTTCTATTTTACAGAGCTGATGTATATAGCTACTAGTAAGTAGTAACATACTTCAATCATATTTATCCTTCCAACGGCCAATACCCAGCCCAAATACTTTTACTAAGAAAAGGAAAAAGCATGGAGATATACAATTAAGAGTAAAACACCATTTATAGTTACAGACTAAGACATATCTAGTTAAAAAAATAGAGCTCGTCTTATTTGGGATGTGAAATGTTCAGAAAATCAGCTAAAGGCCAAGTTCATATAAAAATTGAAATGATCTCCAAACACAAGGGAAAAGAGCCTACCTCCTTCAGCTGGAGGAGGAGGAGGAGGATAGTCTTTCAGAACTGCTTCCATTTGTTTTGAGCTGTCATGACTTACAATACGAGCCACAAGCCCTTCAAGGATTTCACCTTGCACCTTTATATGGTCTTTTGAACCTGCATAAAATATGTTTAGTTAACATAAATCAAGTTTGTGGTCAAAGCTCAAAAGGGTATAATGAAACAACAGCAATCAGTATCGACAAAGAAAAGCATATTAAAAGACAGCTTAATGATGCAAATGGGATGGCAGTAGGCACCATCCTTTCAGCCACAGTGCAGCGTACACCATGCATCTTCTCATTTTCCTTACTATTTCTGAATTTTAGAAGTTCTATGTTGAGAACCTATCTCATCTGGAAATGTGCACAGTGGCATGCACTTCTATGAATAAAGCTTTCGATATAATTTCACAAGTTTCCCACTTTTATGCCTCTTATAAGGTTGTTGCCAGAATAATTCCACACAGTGTGGCATCATAATCTGAATGAGCTCAAGTTAAACAGCAATACATATATGAAAGTCACCCTCATAAACAGTCCACTGACACTGTAAGTATTAAGAAACGTTCAACTAAAGAAATAATTTTTGGATCAGACAGACAATTGAATGACCAAATATATCAAAGATAATACAACTCAATCACCTGGAACAGAAATATCAGCGACTTCATCAAGAGAACTACAAACGGTGGTAGCAGTGCCTTCTTCACACAATGCATCATAAGCAGCAAAGAAAGATGTCACTGATTTCCTTCAATTCACAACAATACTAAAGTTTAAAACAAAGACCTGAAACTATACCATGAAGCATCTTAATTTAGATCGATTTGTAAACAATAAGCAAGCATTTTTTATGTATTCACCTTGTTGAAAACAGCCAAACATGATTTGTTGGAAGGCGCCATTTTCGACAAAAGGCAATCACTTCCGGAGTTGAGTAGAATTTCGGCTTTCCATTGCCCAATTCCGTGACTGCTGTCACAACCGCTGCAATAAGTTTGAGTCAGAAATGTATTAGCAATGCACATCGACAAGCTAAAAAAGAGAGGACAAAAGTAACCACAATATTAGTACACAATGGAGAGTAACAGTAGAGTGCTTTCAAGTAACATAATACTTACACGAATGTATTTTCGGAGTAATATAGTTAACAAAAAGAGCGACAATGTATTTCCTTTTAAAGAGAAATATATACTCTTACACTATGAGTCTATGACCATAAGGATCTAATTCAGAAACAGCAGGCACACAAAAGAATTGAGAATCAGAAAAGCAGAATCATCAAAATTTCAAAGTTCCAATAACTGAAGAGTTATCTTGTAGAGTAAAATACCCAATTTCTCAAACATGGCAAGAAATAAATGAATGATCTTCTTTCAGCATGTAACTATAAACTAATGATCTTCATGCAGCATGTACAGTAGCTGATTTAAGCAGTGCAGCTGAAGCATTCTATGTATTGGCAAATTCTCAGGAATTGAACAAGAACAAAATTTACAACATAGAGTTGCAAACAGGCCGACTTTCCCGTGTAGTAAATCAAACATCAAATTTCTAGTACATTAACAACATAGACCATGACAACATTTTAAAAGCTGGCTTCCACATAGTAATCAAATTACTGCTATATAACCACTTAAAGCCCGTGCCTCAAATACAAATCTCTAAATCAAACCTTACACATTCAGCAAAAGTTGACATTATGCCAGTAAAATTTTGAAATCAGAATGCATGGAAGTAAGAAAATAGGACCATACATTTCACCTTGGGTATTTAAATTCCAAAAGATTTATTAGTGGAAATTAAATGAATAATGAAAAGTTTAAACAAAAATACCAAAATCCTCTTTAGGACGTTGCCCATGGTCTCCCAGAACTGCAGTCACCAGTTCCATTGATATGCACATGTGGTTTTCCTGTAAGGACAAACAATGTAATAATAAGATTAGAGCAACTAGGCCTAAACTGTTAACAAAGACCTAAAGACTTCAAAATTTGAGACATGATCAAGTGAGAAAAGTAGTTAGAACATATGCTAAATTCAACTCAGAGATTTTCAATAAACATAATGGCATTATGCATATACATAAATTCATAATTTGCATCCTGCATAAACATTAAAATAAAGAAGATGCTGGACAGGGCAGAAAGAGGGAGAGCATAAAAGTATCAGAATATTTAAACTTGAAGTGGCAAGAGAATAGAGCAAACCAAAATGAGATTCTGAAGATCTAATTTCCACTTCTAAATTCTTCAAAAGTGTTCAGATTACCTCGAGAAACTCATTGAACTCTGCTTGCTTTTTTGCAGCTGTAGCTCCCCATGCCTCACGAAACATCCGTCCAAGAACAAAGACGCCGACAGCAGTATATCTACATTTTGAGATTATGTTTATTTTATGCAATCATCAAAGCAACTCGTAGAGAAAGAGAGTGAAGCGTGTATTTTAGGTAATGCAATCAAACATGTTGTGGTCAATAATTAGTTCAAGACGAAAGATGAGTTGAAGAGATAAAGAGTTACAAACAACAAAAACTAAAAACAAAATGAATAATAAAGAGATAATACAAAAACAAAAAAAAAACTTACATATTCCCAAAGCTATTCTTGGCATATGCTCCACCTTTGTTACCCGCATACATAAAGAGAGAGCCAGAATGTTTAAGAGAGACCTGTTAGAAATGTCAATACCAACACAACCAATTATTAATTAATCAAGGAAATATCCAAAACCATAATTGCTTTCTCTGAAATAAATAATAAGCAAGAACCCAATAAATTTCTCCGATAACCTCTTTTCTCCTCCTTTAAAGTTGAGATGATTCAATTTAAGTAATCAAGACCTCTCCAAAATTGAGATAGGCTAAGTAGCACTCAATTTAAATTGAATTCTTGCATTATTTTTAACTTTCCAAGCAAATGCCAAATAAATACGCAAAAGTTTAGGTTTAGGAAGCAAATCAGTAGCTATAAGTGACCGAATTTCTAATGCTGTATTTTACTGAGAGAATAGCATATAGCCAAAACCATAAACAATAAAACACTACATAGAATTAATTACCTCAAGAGTAGCCAGGCCTTTAGATACAATCTCTGTCATTCTGCTCCTAATCTGTGAGCTTGCATTCAAAACAAACAATTAGCCATCACTGATATAACATGACATTCAAAAAAAACAAATAACAAACTTTAATTGAAAAAAAATAGCACTCAACCTCCTGATCAGACTTCTCATTTTCAAATTTGGGATAAAAAGTAGCTCTAATTTGTGCTTGAGTATACGTGGAATTATCCACAGTAAAATTCTCCAATAAATTACCATTAAATAACTGACTCAAATTTACACTACTCTTTTTAACCGCCTTTTCAACTTCCGCCACAGCTGATGAAGTAGCAGCAGTTCCATATGACCTGGGTCTCCATACACTCTGACCTTTCAAGTTACCAGACTGTACGGAAGCTGACGTGGCAGCACCGTGACTACTTTTCTGAACCGTTTCTTCAACTACACTTAATCCAGATACTCTATCAGTAACCGCCTCCAGAGACGGCGCGCTCTGACCGGAAGTAGAGGCTTCTGCCGCCTCCGCCGGAGACGGTGCACTCTGACAGGAAGTAGAGGTTTTAGCCGCCGTCTCTTGAATTGGATGTTTCGGCTTCCACCGTTGTTGCATTGACTGCAAAACGTCAACGATTACCAGAAAAAACAATTCAAAATCTGTAAAAACTGAAAAACAAGAATGAATTGGTACGTACCTGAGGCATGATTAAATGATTAAAAATTATAAATGAAGAAGGAGATGATCGGAGTGAAATTAAGGTTTTAGATTTTTTAAGATTTGAGGAAAAAGGGAGAGTGAGTGAAAAAGTAGAGAAAATTGTTCGCATAATATTAGTTCGAGAGAGACTGGTTCGCCGAACAGGTGTTTCTAGAGAGAGCTTTCTTATTTCTTTTTTAGGCAAAAGGTATAAAACGACCATAATACTTTTTAAAAAGAAGTAATTGTCACCTGTAGAAAACATTAAACACATATTTTACCCGGTATTTATTTTCTTTGGACAGTTATACCCATATTTTAACCAAAATATATCCGTTCAGAAAAAAGTACCCTTATCTATATCTATCTATATCTATATCTATACTATATATAAAAGTACGAAGGGGGGAGGGGGGGAGGACAGACAAATTTACCGAATAGTCCTTTATAATTTATTACAAATAAGGATTTAATGGTCATTCATTAATTATTTGTTTAATTTATTACTAAATATATATTATAATTAGAATCCTAATTAGATATATTAAAATTAGAGTCCTAATTAGAATAGAATTATATTTTATGTAATTTATCTATTTAATTTCTAATTAATGACTAATTTTTAGAAGTCAACATTACTATTAAAGAAAAAGAGTAGCCGATATGTTTACTATTTGAGAAGTATAATGCATATATATAAGTGATGGGATTTCTAATCCAATTTTAAGTTGGGTTTATTAATTCAATGAAGATTTTATATATTAAAAAGAAATTGAAGAATTAGGGAGGTTACCCTATGTTCATATATCCCAAATGAAAAACTTTTTAAGTTTGTAAAAAATTATGAAAGTTTTAAGTAAACCCATAAAACATCATTGAATCAGAAATACTCGGATAGCCAATTGAAAATTCATAAATTATCATGAATTTATTAATTATGTACCGTTTTTCTCATTTTTAACTATGGTTGAACCATATCAATTATATGAAGTCATCAAATCTACCATTAAAACCTTCCGAAGCAAACATATAACTAATGTCATCAACAAAACACTGTCAAGTTTTAAAATTATATTACTTGACCACTTCATTTTTTAGTTTTTTTTTAAACTTTTATTTGCATAAATATTGCACTTAAAAAAAACACAGAAACACCAAAAAAAACATATAAATACACCTCTGAAATCCGGTGACCGGTTGTTAAAATTTACCTGGAAAAATTGACAATCAATATGTGGTATGTTTAATGATGGCGATGACTGTATAGTAGAGGTGTTGTAAGTGTTTTCTAGGTGCATCTTACGTGTTTTTTTTGTTTTTCTGGGTGATTTTCATTATCTTTTAGTGTTTTTCTCGGTGTATATTTGATTTTATTGACTGTTATACGTGAGTGTGTTTTAGGTCTCTTATGTTTTATTTTATTTTTGTGTTTTCGCGTTTTTTAGTGTTGTCGGTGCATTTTCGGCATATACTAATACCGAAAGAAAAAAAAAGGCAAACCGATTTAGTTTTGGTTTATTTCCTGTTTTTTAATCCAGTATTTTGTAAAAATCTTTTTTCAATACCTCGGGAAATCAATTTTCCATGCCTGTAATTTTATCAATATTATTTTGAGTTTGGAGGAGTTATTGTAGAAGTTATTATAAAGACTTGTGGCTTTCAGTTTGGATTTACTCATCGTGGGAAATTTAAAAAGATAAGAACCGGAGAATATTCAAAAAGGCAAAACTCATCATAAGGCCCCCTCTATTTTACTATTTTAACTCAGTAAGCCCGTACCCTAAAGTTTGTCACTGATGGGTCCCTTTACTTTCATTATTGACATGTTAATACCCTTACGTGGATAAAAAAATGGAAAGTGCATCTCACTCTCCATTAATTAACAGAAAAAAATGATGTGGCATTAATTTTGAAGACTTGTTTCACACAAAATCACACTTTAAACAAAAAGTACAAAATAAAATAAATTTGATGGCAAAAAGTTTTGCCATCATCTTTTTCCCTCAACATGTCTTTTACAATCCAAAAAAAAATTCAGATCTTTATTCTCATTCATTTTATTTTTTTCCTCTGTTCCTCGTTTATTTTTTTCCACTCACATCTAAACCCTTAGCCTGTTTTTGAAATACAAAATACTCAAACAAACCAGACACACACAATCAAAAATGGCCAAGAAGCGGAACAGGGGAGCGGCACAACATCAACAACGGCAGAAAACCCCTAATATTGATGAATCCACTCGTTTGCGAATTCGTCAATGCCTAAACGAATTCCGTGATAACGACGATCAAGGTTTTCCTATTTTTTCTTTGTAAATTTACTCGTATTTCAAAATTTTAAGTTAATTATATCACAGTATCTATGCAAGCAAGGACGGAGGTAAGCCGTGGCACCCCGTTTAATATGTATGCTTTGTATTTTAGCTGGAAAAGTCTCAGATATGATTTTTGTTATGTTCGGCTTCCTCTTTAATATGTATGCTTTGTATTTGTCGTTATGTTCGGCAAGGATCTGTTCTTGCTTAGGGATGACCGGAAAATTTTTCCGGTCACCTTCCGCTCGGAGAAGATGACCGGAAAAATTTTCCGGCAGTGGTAGGGTGGCGGCGGTGGAAGTGCTGGTTGGGTTGGTTGTTGTGGTTAATCAAATGGTTAGATTAGATTGGGTTGGTTTGTTTTGTTTTGTCTTTTTTTAAATTAAAGTAAGGATATTTTGGGTGTTTGAAATTTTTAAGGTATATTTCTGACGTGTCAGATGATATGGCAGTCAGTTTTTTTTAAGACCAACAATTGATTGAAAAAACGGCACCAGGGGTATTTTCGTCATATTTGGAGCTTAGGGGGTTTTGTGAGCGCCGACACAAAGATCAGGGGGTTTACTCCCGTTTTTAAACATCAGGGGGTTTAGCGCCCGAACCCCTAAAGTTGAAGGGCCATGGGTGATTATTAGCCGTAATTCTTATTATTTTGACTATTCAATCTTCAATCGTTAGCTTACGAACCAACATTTAGCATCAATTATTGTACTTCCGAGTGTCTAGGATTTCTTTAAGGCACCGTTTGGATTGATGGATTCTAAACGATGGATTTTAAACAATCCATGGATTTGGACAAAATCTATCGTTTGCCTAAAAAAAAAATTAATAGAATCTATGAATTTATAAATTCCTTCATTTTCTACAATCCATCATTTTTGAGGGTTTTGATTTCCCACCTACTAGGTGGGAAAGTCCAAATCCACCATTTTTTATACATGATGAATTGTTATGCTATTTATTATTTTCCATAAATAATATTAAAAATCCATTGATTTTATATTCAATCCAAACGATGGAATTTTAAAATCTATGGATTTAAATTCCATTGATTTAAAATCCATTAATTTTGCTAAAATCCATGGATATTAAAAACCCTCAATCCAAACGGTGCCTAACTCTTGTAATATACGAAGTTGCAAATTATTGTCAAAACTAATCGAGTAGCTCTAAAACCCAATTTAAATTGAAAATCAATATAAGATTTTGAAAATTTAAAATCAGATATTTAGTTTTTATGGTTATTATAAACGCCCTTTCAATTAGAATTTGTATATATTTTGTTAAATCTGTTTTATTTTAGATATAACTTAATATTTTGCCAAACTTCAAAATTAATTTAATAAATTTTTCTGTAATTGTTTAATTATCATTTTGGATTTAAGATTTCATATATTTTCTATATGTGATATGTGAATTGTATTGTTATGATCAAAAATAAGTTTCTTGAAATATAATTTTAGGATTCGTAAAGTTGCTGTTTGGTTGTTTATTGTGTTTTTTTTAAATAAGATCCAAAGGAAGAATGATGACGACGTTTTCGATAGTTAAGTTTAGCAGTTTTTACTCTTTCAGATATTATAATAAAGAAAAAATTTCATTATAATTATAATTTTTACTCTTTCATTTATTATAGTAAAATCGAATTCTCTATTTCAAAGATGTTGATTGAATTTGATAAAAATTCCAAACGAGAAAAGTCATTGGTTTATTTGATTTTTATTTTGTAAAATAAAAACGTATGAAATTATTTTAATGTAATTATTTTAATTTTTAAAATTTTAATATAAAAAATTTACAATTTTATATACTTATTCTGAATGTTTTATATGTGGTTTGAGTGATTGTCATACTAAATAATAAAAATTTATGTCGACATTAATATGATTTTTGTAGTTTTAAAAAAGAAAATTTAATGAAAACTATCCAATTTTTACGATTTCATAATTCACCGGCACACATAGTTTTTTCTTGTTCAAAGTGGTTGAACCACATTTTTTGTTTTTTTTTCAGCGGAAGCAAGCCGAATTGACATCCAATATGGTTAAACCGATTGAGCTAACCGTTTTGGCCCAATTTTTAATTTACTGGTTGAAATTAAAAGCTCTATTTGATATTAAAAATAAAACTTAGTTATGAAAAATTGATAATAATGAAACAAATGATCTGAAAGAAAAAAAAGTATAAATTCCGAGTTAATCAGTGGGTTAGATTGCCAAGTTTACTTGCATCAATGAAAATATTAATCAAAACAAAAGATTTAGATTTACATAATTTTGTCTATTCTCACATTGTAAAGTCTAGGAAAACAAAAGATCCAATCTTACATTACAAATATGAATCAAAAGTCCATCCGATTGTTTATTTGGGGGTGGTTTCTCACCAATCTCTCTACTTTAGTTTTTTTCATAGTTTTTATCTTTAATTGTTAAATAAAGTTTATTCTTGGCCAATTTTAATCTAGATTAAAAATTATTTTCTACTATAGTATTTTAATTGAGATTAGATCTAATCTAATCGAAATTAAGAGTAATTTTTTTCATTTTTGGAGATAAAATTGTTTTTTGCGATGCAAACGACTTGGATCTCTGAAATAATTATAGGCAGCATCTTACGACGGATTTCATCAAGTACAAGTATGTTTTGCATCAATATCGATGATGTTTTTAATCTTCAAGAGAACAGATGTATCACAGAAAATGTGATCAGTCGTGCATTCGAAGTTATACTTCCTTAGAACGTTCAATAAATTTAGATTTTATTATTAAATCTAGTTTTAGTCTACAATTTTGGGTGACCCTTGGTGGTTAATTTAGTCCTAGTCGATGACTGTATTTTTACAGCTCTCATCATCTTTTCTAGAATAGTTGACTCAGTATGTTGAGAAACCATTCATGTAATTTTTGTTATTATTAATGGAAATTGTAGCCTTTGCTAAAAAAAAAAAAGTCCATCTGATTATGAACAGCAAATTTAATTTGATTCTCTAAAGATTGAAACAAAAACAAAATCAAGAATCATAAACCTGATTAAAGAATCATATTTCTACGGTTGGATCATCCATTCCATCTTCATCATTAGCATTGTAAACGGTTTCTTCAAGGCGGACGGTTATAAAAGATCTCTTCAAGGCTGCCGGAAATAAACGGCGTCTTCAAGGCGGCCGGCACGATGCATGCTACTGAAATTTTACTTAACGACGTTTCTTGAAACCCCTGAATTGCACGAATTCATCCTTGAGTTGAGGATGATCGCCGAGTAGAACTAAAACCGCATCCTCGAACTCGGACTTGGCCATCATTTCTTGAGCGTAAAAATGAAAGCACTTGAAGAAAACCAAATAACGTTGTCTACAAATCTTGAATTTAACTTCATCAAAGAACAGATACCATTCATACTGAATCTTTTCCTGGGTTTGCAAATTACTTGAATTTGAAGTGAGACGAGTATTTGTGAGCAATTGCGTACGAGTTTAGGATGATCGCCGATTGCAGCAAGAGCCCCATCCTTGAAAAGTGGATCATTCTTTCACAGTACATAATAAAGTCTTGGATTTTACTTCTTCAGTGAAAAGAGGCCATTCTTGGTGCATGTTTTCCATAGTTTGTAAAATACAGTGATCGGAATTCAGAATTAGGTTTGACAGAAACAGAAACAAGGGAAGATATTATAAATGAGAAATTGATTTTGTTAAACTTCCGGTGTTTATGTATACATTTTTCCTCTCAACTATACTCCCTGTGTTTATGTATAACAAATTATTTATTTTTACCATCCATCATATCGGTTATATATGTTATTTTAATATCATAGATACATAACATAATTAATTTATTTAAATTATTTTAATAAGTTACAATTTATCAACTAAGCGTATATTAAATTTAGTTATATCTAATAAACATACAGCACATGAATAGTTATTATTTTATATATTAATTAGAAAAACTTACTGCTAAACAAATTAAAGAGCCATGATAAAACCACATAATTTATATGATAAAAGATCAATTCACCCCTCAAGTTGACACGAAAAATCAAAAAAAATTAATTATAAGCGGACCTCATTATTTTTATCATGTACTTTGTAGAACCGAGTTATATTTTTGAGTGTTTATCCCATGCAACCGTTGCGCCACGTCATTTTTACATCAAGCCAATGAGCATTTGCGATAGAGAATCTTTTAATTATTACTTATTTTTTTTATCATTCAATTTTCCACATGACTAACGCACAATTGGTTTGTTGCACGAATGACATGGCGCAACGGTTGTGTGCAATAATTTTTCTATATTTTTCCTTCTGATAAAAAAAGAGAGCGGGTTACTCAATTAACCCTAATTAATTTTAATTAAAACTTTAATTAAATTCTATGATATTAGCATGGCGCAAGATAACACCAACAAGAGAAAGAGACCAAATATACTGATAACGGGAACTCCCGACAATGAACCACTCAAGATGTTCCACAAATTCTGTATGACAGATTAAGCATAGACAAATCAAATATTTATTTGATCATGATGATTCAATGGCTCTACAATAAATTAGTTTGTAAATTTCTGTAGGGGATACTCAAAAACAAGATTACAAACAATATTGAATGTGAAGTTTCCAAATTTTACGGGAATAACCAGAGAAGAGACTGCAATGAGTATTAGAGGTAGCAGTAAAAACAGCTACATAAAAATGTTGTTCAGGGAGATAGGCAATAAATTGAAGAAAGCAGCACGAAACCGAGAACAAGGATGGTACACTTCTCACATGGCAGCTGCCTCTAGGGCCATTGCCGAACGGATCCCATTGGTTGATTTTGTTATTGAAGTGAGGGATGCCAGAGTATGTATTCTCATTCAACTCTGTCAAGTGTTTGATAAAATGCCTCAATACACAAAACTATTCACTTTGTTGGGTTTTTTTTAAGCTTCCTTTGTCTTCGGAGTGTCAGCTTCTGATTAACTACTCGGATTCTTCCCGACGAATTGTAGTTATGAACAAAATGGACCTTGCTAATCGCTCCCAGCTCAAGGTTAGAACTTAGAAGCTTTATTATTGTAATGAATGGTTGATGTCATACGCTATCTAAAAATATAAGTAAATGGTGTTAATTAGATTAATTTCAAGTTCTCTTTATCTAGTGTTCCTTTGGAACATCATTTATGTTTAGGTAGTTTATTTATTTAGTATTTATATGGAATTTGTTTAACTTTTTAAATTAGTAGAATACTTATTTAATGTATTAAATATTTTCTCGTCTTCTCTTGCTTTAAAGGAATGGATTTCATATTTTGAGGAACGAAATTGTGTTTCTTATGCGCTCAATTCTCATAATACGGATAATGTCAAACAGGTAAACTTACATGTCTTCACAGTTTCCAATGAAAATTTTAGGATGTGCATCATGGTTTAGTTCATGTCTATCTTTTGTTCTAATTGAAGTTTTAAATATGCATATATCTTTTGACCTGCTTATATTATTGAGTTTCTATGCGATTTGCTGTGTAGTTCCTCAACTTCTTACAAGCACAAATCAGAAGATTGAAGAGCATTGAGTCTGGTAGTACAATAACAATGATGTTGATTGGGATTCCTAATGTTGGTAAGTCGGCCATCGCCAAGTCGTTGCACCATATCGGTAGGATTAGTGCGTTAGGTAATTTAATCTCTTGAATTTTCTATTTCTCTTCCACTACTATAAATTCTGTATGGACCTAGCTCTAATTGTGGAATTGCTCAATAGAGAAAGGAAAGTTGAAGCATGTAAAAGTGAGTCCACATCCTGGAGAAACAAAAGATATCAGCAGCTTTAAGGCATGCAGTCTGTAATTCTTATATTTTTCTGTACCTAGGGAATGAAGACGACGATTATAAGTTTCCGCTTCTCCTTTATTTATAACTCTCTTATATATTTTATGTAATATTTTCATGTAATTGTTAAAAGCTTATGTTTTACTTTCCAGATCGGTAGCCATCCCAATATTTATGTGCTGGACACTCCAGGTATTTTCCCGCCTCAGATTCTTGATGCTGAAATCTACTTCAAGCTAGCCTTAACAGGTGCGACTACGACAGCAATCTTCAGAGTTTCCATGGTTAGAATACGTCTTACTGTCTTATAGCTAGATTTAACTGTGTATTTCTTCCCCCCGTCTTTCAAATGCGCAGGAGCAATCCAAGCTGGTTTGATCGGGTACAGGGAACTTGCTCAATACTTTCTGGCTGTTCTCAATCTAAGCGACGAATATAAGAAATGGACGATGTCGCCTACCCATGAAAAAGGTAAATCAATTACAGACAACGGTGCAGAAAGTTCAAGGGATGAGCATCAGGGGGTGGAAGAGAAAAAGCAACACCTCACAGATCATACACAGGTATGAACACCTTTATGTTTTGTTATTGTATTTCATTAGAAGAAAAATCAAGTTTCTCTTAAATCCGAGCTTTCATCATTTAGATTACAGAAAACATTACGTTACACAGTTTATTTTTTTATATTCTGAGAATGTCATTTGTCTATCATGTAGGATTTCATAGTGCATGATGTCCGGCGGAAGCTTTTTGAAACTATTTCATCTTTTGATGGTGATATGCAAAATCAAGCGGATTTGGAGAAGCTCATCGAATTGCAGTTTGCAGCCTTGACAGAATCTTTTCACTTGCCCACGGAACTAGGCGACGATGTTCATTATAAGATTGCTACCAAGTTACTTAATCTGTATCGAACTGGGAGGCTTGGACATTACAGTTTAGACCCTTTGACATTACGACAATAATGGTATAGACACTTTAGCCTTACGCTATAACATTTACTCTATGTCTCGAGTTTGAATCATAGCATCAGAAACTTTTTTTTTCCTGTGTCAGAACGGGCAGATTTTTCATTTACCGGTGAATTTCTCGGTTTGACCAATGATGAGATTCTTGGCTAGAAGAAAGTTTCTGTGATATGGACGCACACACAACCCAACTCAGTCGGTTGGTGTCTTGGTGATGAGATTCTTGATCAATTTGATTGAATTTTGGAAACTCTTTCACTATATTCAGAACTGTAGAGGCGGTAGAGTTATAAGCTTCAGAAAAATCAAAGAAAAGAAATGGCCAACAAAAACTAATTTCATGTATTTTTGTTGGGGGTATTGGTTATGAAGGTAGAATTCTGCTGAAGATAAATTACCATATGTAGCTGTAATTAAACCTGCTTCATTGTTGCCCATAAAATATTTATGATTCTTAACAAATTTCTGTAAGTTGCTAAAATCTTGGATAGTTTTTTCAATAAGTTAGTCAGCTTAAGTAGTTTCTTAATTAAATTAGTTTGTTAGCTCAAGTAATTAGTTAAGCTAGCTAAAAAGTAGTTTCAATAGTTGAATTAAGTTTAAAATAATTTTTTTATTTCTGTTACAACTCTTTTTATATAAGGATCTAAAATAGCATTAAATCTTTCTATCTGCTTCTGAATTCTCCCAATTTTCCTTCCTTACCTATTCATCAATTCTATTTTCTTACTTCCCAAACACACATTTCATCAGGTTTTAGTCTTTTGCCATCTCATGGAACTCATGGCTATGGAGAACCCTTTTGATAGATTAAAGCGAGAATTTGAAAGAACAGTGGAAGAAAATTCAAGAAAGATCCAGAAAATTAAACAAGAAATTAAATTGATTTGTCAATTTAATCATAATCAAAATCAACATAATCAAAATCAACGTCTCTACGGGCATATTCTACAATATCTGAAAAATGAGAGTAACATAGGCGAACTTCCCGATCAGGAAGTTACGAGTCAAAATTCTAGCAATGGAACTTCGCTCACACCGAGGCCAGAAGAATCAGTAGGAAATTCTCACCGTTCCGGAGTAATAGAAGGTGTTCGAGGGAATCTAAGTACGGCACGGTAGGAAATTCCCTGAAAGTGTATCTAATTATGCCCTATTTTAAATATAATAGGATAATGTAGAGATGAAATTTAATTGTTTTTTGTTTTACAAAGACATTAAAATCAATTAAAAAATAGAGAATTTAACTCGGTCTTTTCTTCTCTCTCTCTCTCTCTCTCTCTCTCTCTCTCTCTCTCTCTCTCTCTCTCTCTCTCTCTCTCTCTATATATATATATATATATATATATATATATATGGGAATTCTACAGTTACTTTGTTTTTAGCGTACTTTATTCATTTAACCATCGGATGAAAGTAATGAAAATTCATCCAACGGTGATAAGTGAACAAAGTAAAGTTTACCTTGTAAAAGACAATCTAACCATAGAAAGCCCCTATATATAGAGCTATTGCATTAGATGATGATTGCCCATAAGGTTGAACTCACCCCCCAACTCTGATCAAATCTCAAAAAAATATTCATTTCAGCGTTTTCTGAATATTAAACCCGTCGTTTCAACCCCAGGCTGTTGGTTTGAGAGACACATGATTGAACCATACTACAATTTATGGATTGCAGTAATCCATAATAGATTTTTAATGCCTGTATACTTGAATTGAAATTCTATGCAACCGGTAAATGAAATTTTAAAATCAACTGTCAAAAAACTACTAAAAAAATGCTTCGATTATAACAAATAGTATCTTTGTAATCCATTGAATACCAAACTAATGGCAGAAGCAATGGCCACAAGACTTGAAAGATATCAAAACTGGGGTTGTAAACAAACCGAGCAGCTCAATATTTGGCTCGGAGAAAGCTCGACTCGAGCTTTTTCGTAGTCTAAATACATTGTAAAACCATATTCAAAACCAGAATTCAACTAACTACCAACAGCTACCAAGTCATGACTCATGAGGTCACACAAGCAAATTGGATGCAACAAAAACCTTCTCAAATAAAATCTAACAACCAGAACAGCTAATTCACCTGGAAAAGGAACACGCAGAAACAGGACTACCAGTCCCGGTGTTTTGTCAAATTATAATACGACAGGTTGCCAGCTCCTCGCCCAGTTTGTCAAAGTAGCAACATTTCTACTTATATCCTCGACCGAATCACTCCGTAATGCCACAACAATATCTTCTTTGTAACTTTCTTTAGCCTCCTCCAACAAAATTTGGAAAATTTCACATTCAATATTGTTTGTAATCTTGTTTTCCGAGTACCCCCTACAGAAAGTTGCAAACAAATTTACAGTAAAGCCGATGAATCAACATGATCAAACAAATATTTAATTTTGTCGAGAATATCAGCTACCTCTTGCTTAACCGATCGTACAAGATGGGATTATCAGTTTGAAGCACTACAACATAATCAAACCATCGCTCCGGAAAGAAATCACAACCATGATAATCAACTATATTTCCACCTTCTTCCATTATGTCTTCAAGCTCATCACATACCTACCCAAAAAAATTCAATCTTCATTGCAATTTTCATAATATTAATATTTCCCCCCAATTCAACATAAAACTAAAACCCTATTTATTATTTCAAAAAATGATAGTTTCTAATTTTTTTAAACATTTTCACTAAATCATTCAGAATCCAAATCACCATAACCAAACTAATACAAATCTAGGTTAAAAAAAATACTAATCACACCAAAATTAAAATTAAAAGAAAAATTGAAGAATGAAAGCTACCAGATCCTCATTGATGACGTGGCAATCCAACTGATCGTCCCAGCCGTCGTGCAAGTTCTTCTCTTTGACCAAATCCCCGATATTTATGTGGAGAAACTGAGTGGCTTCCGCTAGAGCAGAAGACGTCGTCGTTTTTCCTGTTCCGGGAGTTCCCGTTATCAGTATATTTGGTTTCGTTCTCTTGTTGCTATCTTGCGCCATGCTCACCGTTACAATTGGTTTTGATTTTTTTTGGATATTTCGTTCTAGGGTTTTAGATTAGGAATTTCGTAAAATTTAGGCAAAAGGTATAAAATGCCGCTGTAATTTTAAGATGAGTGCAAATAGCACCCTAAAAATAAAATATTCACAGAATCTCCTGCAGTAAAATGTAATAATGTTCTAATGTATAATTGTCCAATTATAAATTGCATTGTTAGCTTTAAATATATATCTTTAATTTAAAAAACATTAGAATAGAAGATGAGATTTTTGATATAACAACTTTAATTATGTCATAAATCAATAATACAATATATAAACTGACATATATATTTACATAAATATAGATAGTACAATAACATTATTAACGTCCCGGAAAGCATAAATCGCAAATTGCATGAGGTTTAAGAAAAATAGTATGATATAAATACTGATTTTATTTAACAAATCAATTTTACAACAATGAATGATAAATTATTACAGCAAAATTGGCAATAAATATGGTTAAAACAGCTATATACATGATACACAGAAGAAACTTGTATGCAACTATGCAGCTTCTTATCAGGAACTTGCATTTGCATATCAAGTGCTCAACAAATGTTGAGTAGGTTGACTTGAACAACCTTTAAGAATAGAAATTAATATTTTTTATTCTTCTAGCTCTGACTGCTTATCAGGCTAATGCTTTCTGCAGAGCTTGATGTTGCAGAGACATCGTTCAAAGGGCACTTCGAAGCATATTGACAATGGTGGCATTTCCATCTCTCTTCCTCCGGAACGAAACTGGCTTCTCGTTCACCCAACCAGAATTCAAGACATTCATGAATTTGACTATTGAGCCAATCGGGATCATATGCAAATAGATCTTCGCCAATCACAGAGTAATCATTTTGCCACTCGTATCTGCTCAAATTATCCAAATAAAATTTTTTGCAACAGTAGTAATCATACGAAGCTTTCAAATTTTTTCTATATGATTTTCATGCCACCCGCACCACCATATTCATTCACATCAGGAATATAAACTAATGAAAATAACAAAAGTTGTGAATTTACTTTACCTCAATAACATCTCATTGTCTGCAGGAAGCAGCGTTTTGCATGTAGTTCTGAAGTACCTCACTATCTCATCAAGTGTCTACACAGAAAGAAAAGTTAGAATTGAGAGTTAATACTGCAAATCACCTAGTTCGTGGATAACTCTCCAAATGAACAAATATTAAGCGACCAAAAATGGAGAAAAGATGAAATCTAAAGATCCCTTTTACTTCGTCAAAACCAACCCTTTGTTTGATCCGATTCTCATGTAGACTTCATTTCATTTGGTAATTCATTTGACGTAAACAAGATCAGTACTACAATCAATTAAATTAAAAATAATTTCTTTACCTCTGCTGGGATGCCTGCATTAGCAGTGTTCTCTCTGATTTCTTTAGACAACACATAGTGCGGGTCCAAGGAAAAGAACTCGAAAAAACTTTTGAAGGGAAATTTATCAGCAACTAAATTGTCCCACAACTTCTTATAGCACATTAATTGTAGCCTGCAAAAATTCAACCAAAATACTATAAGTTCAGACAAGCACTTGCTAAAGCACCATTGACGAAAACAAAAGAAGACACAATAAGCATACCTTCCATTTCTTTTTTGTGGTTCAGCCGGAAGGGTGTCTCGCTTACGAGTTTTTGTGTCCACTAGCAATGGATTTTTATTTTCTCCTTCCGGTATTCGGATCTCATCAATTATTCCGACAATCCACACCCCTTCTAAATAGCCCACTCTGAAATGAAAAGAGAAGGCAATTCTTTCAACAAAACCAGTATGTAAATATTAGCCAATTGCTACAAGTAGTCGTAATGAATGGGACTAAGAGAGAAAAAACCCGGTGTCGAGCCAAAAAAGAGGTATACTCGTTTCCTTTTAGTCACTATACACGTAATATCATTTAATATCATGGACCTCACTAAAACTTCTCTTCAACATGTAATTCTTAAGTCATTTACAAGTTCATTAAGATCTTAAGGATATGCCACTCAACATACGATGGCGTTAAAGAAAATCACCAATCATAACCCAATAACAAGTTCCTGAATCAATCCAAATTCTAAGGAAGCAAAAACGGCTTACTGAAAGAAACATAATTAATTATCATTCTAAATCCTGTGTTAAAGATAACAATAACCAAAAATTAGAACAATATGGCAAATCTCTTGACTAACAAGATTAAATATATAACAAAACCAACACCCGCTGAAAAGATAACTTACACTGGAATCTCACGTGTTAGTCCTTCAAACAATAATTGATTGGCACCAGTTATGAAATTTAGAAACTTCAAAGCCCATGCATCTTCTGCAGAACTAATAATAACTCTAACTTTCTTAACAACCTGCACAAATATGCCCAACAAATAAGTATATGCATTGCACAAAGAAATGCATGGAAGGCCATCCAGTAAAAAAATGTGATTTCCTAGAAACTTCAAACATATACAAATTTGTAAGGGTAAACAGAACTATACAGAAGGTGATCACATACGCTAAACGGACTACATAATAATACATAAGGTTACGATTACACAACAGTGCTTAATGCTAGAACGGACACTTGATTCAATCAACGTTTTCCGTTTAGGAAAAGATGGATTAATTTCCAGATTACTAATACAATGAAATGATAGAATCGATTTTGAATAGCCAAAAGAAATATCATTGGTGGGAATAAAAACGGGCCAATTTGACAAAGAGTTGAAAATTGTACCTCTTCTTCCAATTTGACATGGCGATCATGGCCTGCTTTCATAGGTTTAGTCATTTTCTTTTTTCCATATTGGAGTACAAGCTCCATTTGTTTTTGACACCATTCCTACGAGTCAACAAACATCATACAGAACAAACATTTGGTTTAATTCCCTTCAGACACAAACATAACAACCAGAAAAATCGAATAATTAAGATACACCAAGCATCCTAAATTCATCAACAAACCCGAAAAGGGAGTAAATTTAGCATACCCACATGACAAATTCAATCCAAATTAATCATAAATTCAAAATCAGTTACCGTAGAAGTAATATCAGTTACAGACAGCCCATTTTTCTTTCTGAACTTGAGATAAAAAGAATCAGCCGCTCTATTCTTCTTCTGGGTGCTTTTGGAATCACCTAAATCTTCAATATCAGACTGAATTAACCTTCTTTTGGACAGGGAAGTGATTGTCCTGATTGACCTGGCATTTTCTTGAAACAAAAGGGAACGAGAAGGAGACAAAATGGCAGGGATGATGCAAGAAGAAGAGCGAGTTGCTGCTAAAGCTGCTTCGAGAAAAGCCATTTCTTCTTCACTCACGATCTCAATCGGGACAGTGGTATTTGTAGCAACGTCTTGAGAGGGTGACTCGGCCATTTTTGGTGGTGGGTGAGTGGACGAGTTCGTGGCGGAGAAAGTGACCGTTAAGATCGGAGAGGCATGTTCTTACAAGGTTGTTGTTCGTTTAGAGATGAACAAGAAAATTATTTTGATAATTTAAATGTTGATGTTCAAAAAAAGGTGTCGAAACTGTTGTTTTAGTACCTAAACTTTATAGATCTAGTCATCTAAAGCCCTGAAGTTTTATTCTAGAATTATTTCGCTTTGAACTTTTATTTTAACCTATATAACATGAACGAGCATCTTCATTATATATGATATGGATATAGATGTATTTTTGCAGCCACCAATTGATGAAATGAAACGACTATGTAAAGAAGGCTTTGAGACAGAAATGCACACAAATTTTAACTGACGCACAGCAATTTTGTGGACCATAAATGACTTTTCTTCTTATACTTACTTGTTTTAATGGTTAATCAAAGGACATGCGGCTTGTTCTTCTTGCCATCGAGAAATCGCATCTTATTTTTTTAAGTGTTCGCAAAGTTTGTTGCATATAGGTCATTGTAGGTTTTTACCTGGAAGTTATAAATGGTATCGGAGAAGTGAGTTATTTGATGATATTAAGAAAAAAAACGCTCCAACTCCGTTAAGTAGTAAAGAGGTGCTAGAGGAGTTTGTAATGTCCTTTTATTATTATTACGTCATAACTTAGACGTTATGTATATCGAGAAATATATTTGTAATAATATATTGATACGTAGAATAAGCATAAAAATAAAAATAAAGATATTAGAAATTCACGTTATGACTGGTTAAAAATGATATAGCACCCGAATTTTATCTTAGCATAGATGGTGCAATTGTGCAATTTCCTACTGCATGTTACACTTTATCCTCAAAAGAAAAATCAGTCTTGTGCAATTATTTGACCAATTTAAAATCACCTAATTATTTTGCAATGTGTTAATGAGAAGGAAACAAATATATGGTTGTCATGTATTTTTAGAGTAACTTCTTTCAATAACAACTTGTGGTTTTGTCTAAAAAAAATTACAAAAACCTTTCGTCAACTTGAGTTTTTTTTTAAGAATTTATGCTCTAAGACCCTTGATTTAGAAGACACTTCACATGATCAAATTATTGAACACTTTATAAAAATTTGAGATGATTTCATCTTTATTTTTTATGTTATGGTGCCTTTGGTTGTACATCTACCGATGGAAGTTAAACTTAATGGTTCAGTGAGCAATACAAATATTGAATATATCCAATAGAAAAGTGATTCATCTATAATATTTTATTTTAGTTTCTACCTAATTGATTTAGTAATTGCACATTTGCACTAGTAATTTGCTATATTCATAGGTACTTGTACATTTTAAAGTCATATATTCACAATGAAGCACATTTTGAAATTTCAATTGTTGCAAAATGAGGCACAATAATTGATTTTCTTTTGACTGGTGAAGAAAGAACCAAAGAACTGAACCATTTCACAACAAACAGCCAATTTAAAGTGACAGCAATTGAAGAAGAGAATTACAAATTAATTTGTTTATGTCATAAAAATAAGGATATATAGATTCATATAATATAGACTTTGTCTGAAATACAAATCGGGTATTTCTCATCTTAAACTCTGTCTAGCTCAAAAATTGCCACCAAACTCTCAAGTTCTGCATGGACGACATCTGTCACCTTTCTTCACTTCATATACGTATATATAATACAACAAACCCCATTGATTCTCTAAAACCAGAACTCTTGAGTTGATGATCATGGGGAAAAATAGAGTTACGGCAGCAGTACTGGTGTTCTTAGCGGTGGTTTTGTGCTATGGGTCAGTCACAGCCATGTCAAAGGGCTTGCACAGAGAAGATCCGGCGGCGGAGGAAGGAAAAAAAGGAGGAGAAGACTGGTTTTTATTGCAGGATTCGAAACGGGTGGTGAAAACGGACGCGGGTGATGTGAGAGTGGTGAAGAATTTTGGTGGGAGGCTTTTAGAGAGAGAAATGCATATTGGGTTTATTACAATGGAACCTAAGTCTTTGTTTGTTCCTCAGTATCTTGATTCTAATCTCATCATCTTCATTCAAACAGGTTTGTTTTACATTATTACAGTGACGGAGTCATGATTTTTTTAGTTCACTTCTGATCTGTCGATATTACGGACTTAACCGTGCTCTCGGACTGGAGCTTCCATGGCCCTGATTACATATATAGTCTGTTTATTATTTGGTTTTCTGTTTTGATATTGAAATTTGCAGTACAATAAATTTCTTCTAGGTGGCCATTAATTTAGCATTATTTCTTGATTTTCATTTATAATTCTCTAATTCATTTGCTTTCACTTAAATTGGCTCTTTGTTTTAAGAGATTAATCATGGTTCAATTCTATTTTATGTTTTCTTATCTCAGATGTCGTTAATTTAGTTATGATAGGCAGTAATTTCTATAGCAATTGCATCCAAACTATCGTGTCCTCCGTAAAAGGATGGTTTGGACGAAAAAATTTGTCGTTGCGGAAGTTCAAATTAAAAAAAAATGATTTGGACTTTCATTTATAAAACTAAACAAGTTTTCATAAAATTGTGAAATTTTATATTCCCCATTTACATTTCAGAAATCTCACTCTATTCTACATAAATTAAGAAAGTATTTATTGATATATTTTCTTCTGAAGTATTAGAAAAATATTGTTCTATGGTGGTGCTTTGTCCGTTTCCGCGTTTTTCGTTTCAGTTGCCGATGTGAGCACTAGGAAATAGGCACAGATGATCTATACATGCTTAGTGTAGCCGAGCGTTTCAAGTTGGAATCTTCTCTAATTAAAGTGGTTGCGGAATATGCGTGATTTGGGTGCAGGAGAAGCAAAGATTGGGATGATATACAGATCCGAGTTGGCGGAAAGGACATTAAAGATGGGAGATATATACAGAATCCCAGCTGGCTCAGCTTTCTACTTGGTGAACACAGGAGAAGGACAGAGACTTCATGTCATTTGCAGCATCGACCCGTCCGAGGGTTTGGGATGGGGTACTCTCCAGGTACACCTTCATACCGCAGCGAATCCGAACAACAGTAATTAGACTATATGTACTGAATATCTAGTGACTGGAAAATGATGTGGTTTCTTTGTATTTGCAGTCTTTCTTCATTGGTGGAGGGACCTATCCAACATCTATTCTTTCTGGTTTTGAGCCTAAAACACTCGCTACCGCCTTTAATGTAAGTGTTTTAGCTCTTCGTGATTGGTTCAAATTAATTTTGTTAAATTCGTCTAATTTTGTGGAATTTATTTGTTAACGAATATAGGGTGTGTGATAGAACTTATTATGTTTATGTCAAATGAATTATTAAATGCATATAAATAAACTTAGCTTGACTAGGTTTGATTTACACGGTAGAATAGGCTTGGGTTTGCCTAAGTAATAGGATGAACCAGATACGAAGGATTAGTTAATTTCAGGTGATTGATTTACTTTGTTCATTTTAGGCAACAATAGAGGAAGTGGAGGAGCTAATGAGCAGCCAAAGAGCTGGACCGATTATATATCTCGAGGATTCTCGAGCACCGAGCATATGGACAAAATATTTCCAGATGAAGGAAAAAGACAGACTAAAGCATATGAAGAGAATGATGGGTGAATCCATTGAAGTAGAAGAGGAATCAATATCACCGTGGTGGTCATGGAGGAAGCTATTGGATCCTTTATTCGGACAAGACGACAATGAGAAGAAAAGGCGCCAGACTAAGGGTAAATCCCCCGATTCTTACAACATCTATAAGAGAAAAGCCGACTTCAAAAATAACTACGGCTCCAGCATTGCCCTCGATGATACCGATTATGATCCTCTCAAAAATTCCGGCATTGGCGTATATTATGTGAATCTCACCGCGGTATTCTTCTTTCGTTTCCGAACTATTTATAATTTGCAAGTTGCAAATGTTGTTAATTAACTTAAATATTCTTGTTATTCATTCTAGGGATCAATGATGGCACCGCATCTAAACCCGACGGCGACAGAATACGGAGTAGTTCTGAGTGGAACCGGAGTGATACAGATTGTGTATCCGAACGGAACACAAGCAATGAAAGCTAAAGTAGCAGTAGGGGATGTATTCTGGATTCCGAGATATTTCCCATTTTGTCAAATTGCATCAAGAACGGGTCCGTTTGAGTTCTTTGGATTCACAACCTCGGCTCGGAAGAACAGGCCACAGTTCCTGGCGGGTTCAAACTCGATCCTTAACTCGTTGAGAGGCCCCGAGCTTGCAGCTTCATTTGGAATGCCCGAGGATAGGCTATGGAACTTGATTAAAGCGCAGCGAGAGGCGGTTATATTACCTTCAGCTTCAGCCTCACCACCGGATGAGATGGAGAAGGAGGTGCCCAGGATGAAGATAAACAGCTTTGGTAAAGCTGTAATGTTGGATTTAGATTAGAGAGAAGGTTGTAATGTGAAGAAATAATGTGTTGAGCTTGCTTTTTTATTTTTATAATGTTTAGTTGGTTGCAGAGTTTGTTAATGAGTTTGTCTTAGTTGTGAATAAAATTGAATTGCAATTTTTCTTTTGTATTTTCAAATTCTTTTGAACCTTCTTACGATTGATGGCCAACTTCTGAAAGAAAAGAAAGGACAAAATAGTGAACATTAATATGAAGTCAATATAAACTTTTAGAAAAAGGGATAGCCGTGAAAATTGATTAAAATTATTATAATTTTTAAAAGTATTTTGAATTTTTTATTCTTAATTTAATATAATTGCTGTGTAAAAAAAAAGAACAATAGGTTTATAAAATATTAAAATTGTCTATTAAAGTGTTAAAAGAAAGATATGCAAATTGTTATGAGATGAAACAAGTAATACTAAAATAGAAAATGTAAACAAATAAAATGAACACAAAAGTTATATAAGTACAACATTTTATAATCTGGTTAGCCGTTAGTAGTTAAACTTTTATTTTTTAAATAGGCCCTACTTGAAATTAAAACTCAAAATCGACTAAAATTCAAAGTCGAGATTTCAAAAATGTACTGGAGCGTCTTAGCGACAGACAGGCAGCAATGATTGTTAACATATTTAGTAGAAAACTAATACTATTATTTTTTCTTGTAAAAATCACAAATCATATTATGTCAACATAGTCTAAAGACAAAAAAGCTCATATTATGTCAACATGTGAATAAAATGATAATACTTTTGAATTTTGTCAAATGGATACAATTGTTTATGTAGGGCATCCTAAAATAGTGTGAATTTCACACCAAAACTCTACTGTTACAGTGTTCCATCTTCAATTATTGACTCTATTTTCTTACACCAAAAAAATATTCTCAATATATTTCTATCCAATAAATTATTTAAACATTTTACACTTATACTCGTAAATTATTCAATACTTACAAAACATATTTATATATTTATTTGTATTAATATATATTATTTATTTTAATAATTTATTTTCTAAATATGTTAATATATATATATATATATATATTTTATAATAAAAAATATTAAAATATATTTTATTTATAAATTGTTGAATTAATTAATATAAATCCATTTTATTTAATGTTATATATTCATATTTCCGATTAAATTGAGCATACTTATTTGGATTATATTGTAACAAAAACTAACAAATGTTTAATAGTGAAGTTTATAATAAAAATACACTATAATAGAGTACTCTATTTCATCTCCAATAATACTCTATTTTAAGGTTCAGTATAATAGAATGACTCTAAATTTTGAGTAAAAAAATAAAATGCACTATAATAAAGTTGGATATAAAGTACTATTGAAGAGTATTTGCACACCAAATTGACAATTTGGTGTGATATTGTAGATGGTCTAAGCAAATGCTATTATTTTCTTCCTTAACCTAAAATTGAAACACTCCAAATCTGGAAAAAAAACATGCAACCGCGATGCATGCTCTCTCTTTTGCCGCTCTCATGACACTGCTACTCCTTATTGTCAACAGACAAATCCGTCGATACAAATTCAGACGGATTAGCAACAATAATTGTCGTCGGAAAAATGTCTTTGAATTGTCAATGACAGATGCCATTGTGGATGTCGGTGCAAAATTGCAAATTACCGACATGATTTTTGCCGACAGCTTATAAGCCATCGCAAAAGTATCCATAGATAGAATTACCGACGGATTTTAAATGATCACATGTTTATTTGAAACAAATAAAACAGGCTGTTCGTCGTGACATGTTTATTCGATGAAAAAAAGAATTAATAAAAAAATGTGAGAGCTAAAGCTAGCATAAGTCTTTTTCTTAGTATCAAAATGAAGTATGTGACATTGGGATTGGCATTGGCACTGGCAGGCAAAATGGACTTATGAAGTATGTGACACTTGAAAGGACAAAAGAGCATCTAACACTAATTACTAGTAAAAAATGGGCTTAACCCATATAGAGGTCCTTGTACTATACACATTTTTTTCCGTAGGTCCTTATACTTCATTTTTGTATTATTTAGTCCCTCTACTTATCTATTTTTGATTTTCAGGTCCTTCATGAGTTTTTTCCGGTCCTTTTGTGTGGCTGGAGGAAACAAAAATTGAAAGTAGAAGGACTGGAGGAAACAAAAGTTATAAGTAGCGGGACTGAAAAAAACTCAAAAAGGACCTGGAAATCAAAAATAGGTAAGTAGAGGGACCAGATAATATAAAAATGAAGTATAAGGACCTACAGAAAAAAAAGTGTAAAGTACAGGGACTTCTATATGAGTTTGGCCTAAAAAATGAATCAAAGTTCAAATGCAGAATTATACCTAATAATGCTACCTACCATAGATAAAAGTCATGAATGTAACCTAATTAAACTTGTTTGATAGTGATAATTAGGAGTGTACATCGGTCGGTTCAACCGGAATCAATTTTTTTAATAATTTATAACCAAATCAAAAGAAATATGATACAAACTGAGCTGTAATTGAATCTACGTAATTATTTGGTTCGGTTGATTATTTTAGGTAACCGAATAACCAAATTTCATTATAATTAATTATTAAAAAAATTAATTTGGTATTAATCTGTAATTATAGATAAAATTAGGGGCCCAATTGATTTCTAAATTATAAAAATATCTTTATTTTATTTAAAAAAATTACAGAAATAATATACTGTAATATATATAATTTAATTCGGTCAATTCGACTAATTTAGAAATTTCATAATAAAAACAAATTGAACCAAATTTCAAAAAAAAAATTATTAACCATAATCGAATTGAAATTAGATTAAATTATAATTATAATTTAATTTGGTCAGTTTCTTCGAATATATCCCAGTAGTGGTATATGCTGGTGCAGGGAATACCTACCTAGCAAGCTACCTGGTGAGGTGGTGCGTTCGATTAGTGCAACTTCGAACAAACAGCCCTTGCTGTAGTATGCAGGTACTACAGAAACAAACATAATTTTTGATTAGGTCACACTTAAGTCCGGTCCAGCGCAAGGAGAGCCACACATTTTAATTGTCTAATAGAACAAATATGACTTGCTAGTTGATGAATTGATTAAAGTAAAAATACACTACACATTTCAAACCACTCTCATAAATCAACAAGTAAATTACATTCTCCTATATATAATTAGTTAATATAAATAGATTTAATTATCTAAATGTAAATATTATTTAATATATATATTTATTTATTAAAATTTATATACTAAAACTATTGCATAAAAATAGATAAACATTAAAATATTCTAAATTTATTATTATTATTGAAATTTAACAATATTATAATTATAAATTATATTTTTTAAAATTAAAATATATATTATCCTTTTAATTTACAATTAAAGTAATTCAACTATTAAATATCTTAACAATTTAAATATATAAATATTCAATTGATCTGTTATTTTGTTAATTTAATTAAAACTCATTTCTTTTAATTTAATTACTAAAATTTTCATATATATATATATATAATCGATTTAATTTATTAAAACGGCCTTAACAAATTAACTCAAATATATGTATTTTTTATGAAGAAAGCAAATTGAGATTCATCCATTTAAAAAAATTACCCTTAAAGATGTTGTCTATGTAGAGGTTTGCTGAATTTTCACCAAATAAGTCTATCCATATGTTATCTATTTATATGAATCTGAATATTTATGGCATAATTCCGACATCTGATTTAGCTGATTCAAACGGCCCTAAAAAACTAACTCGAATAATTCAACACGCGTCCCATTTCTCCACGTTATTTTATTTAACTGAAATTTATTATTTTCAAGTTCATTTTTTAGTAATGGGTAGCTATTCTAGCGATACAAAGGGGATAGAAGTATGTTTTTGAAAACCAGCCAGGATATTATTATCATAACTCGCTTTTCCGACGTCGGATTTAACTGATTCAGACGTCCTTAGAAAGCTAATTCGAATACCTACAACTTTCATGAAGACGTTCGGTCCGGATTCAACCTGAAAAAGGGACAAACGTGCCCTTGAAGCTGCTGCATGTGTGCAGCTTTATGAAATCTGCATGTACCCAGTCCGAGTATTTAATTCGTAAATCATTTTTCCGACGTGGGATTTCATCGATTCAAATGTATCTGGAAAGGTAACTCAAATACATACGACTTTCATGAAGACTTCCAATTCAGACTCGACCTGGAACATGGACAAAAGGTGCCATGAAGCTACTGCATGCGTATTTTAGTGTGAAATTTATATATATTCAGATTGTGTATTTATGTCATTACTCCTTCCCCCGGCGTCGGATTTCATCGATTCAAACGTTCCTGAAAAGGTAACTCGAATATCTAAAACTTTCATAAAAAAAAACGTATTCAGATACATCTTTTAAAAAGAACAAAATCGTTTTTTAAACTTTGTATGCATAGAAACATTATGATTTTCAACAAATCCCTATAAATATATAGCTATATATAGATATAGGTACAATTGTTAGGTATTCAAGTGATATAAAAGTTAGACATGGTCATATTTATGCACTATCTATAGAACTATCATGTATATAGAAATTTTACATATGCCTATAGCTGTATATATCCAATTTTTTAAAAAATGTAGAAGCATCTTCCAAAACTGTCCCGATTATTTATACCATAACTCTTTTTCCCGACCTCCGATTTAACTGATTCGAACGGCCCTATAAAGCTAACTCGAATACCTACATTTTTCTTGAAGACGTCAATTTCGGATTCATCCTCAAATAAGGACGAAATCGCCCTTGTAGCTGCTGCATGTGTAAACGCATGTTGACTCCTCACCAAATAACATATTTTTGTGATAAAAATATTTATAACTCCTCACCAATTGCATTAAGAACTCCATAGGGAGGGGGATTTATATGTTACTTTCTCTTCTTATCCCCATTGACTAAAGTACATTATGGACATGGTTTACTATTATTATATATAATTTATTTAAGTAAAATATATATGTTCAATTATTTTAAATTTAAATTTAAATATACATCCTTTTTATTAATTTATAATAATCTATTTTATCCTAATAATTCAACACGCATCCGATTTTTCCATGTTATTTTATTTAACTGAAATTTATTATTTTGAAGTTCACTTTTTAGTAATCGGTAGCTATTCAAGCGATAGAAAGGGGATAGAAGAATATTTTCAAAAATCAGCCCGAGTATTTTTTATCATAACTCGCTTTTCCGACGTTGGAGTTAACTGATTAAGACGTCCATGGAAAGGTAACTCGAATACCTACAACTTTCATGAAGACGTCCGGTCCGGATTCAACCTGAAAAATGGACGAAAGAGCCCTTGAAGCTGCTGCATGTGTGTAGTTTTATGAAATCATGCATGTACCCAGTCCTAGCATTTAATTCGTAAATCATTTTTCCGACGTTGGATTTAATCGATTCAAATGTCCCTGGAAAGGTAACTCGAATACCTGCGACTTTGATGAAGACATCCAATCCGGATTCGACCTGGAACATGGACGAAAGGTGCCTTAAACCTGCTGCATGCGTATTTTAGTGTGAAATTTATATATATTCAGATTGTGTATTTATGTCATTACTCCTTCCCCCGACGTCGGATTTCATCGATTCAAACGACCCTGGAAAGGTTATTCGAATACTTACAACTTTCATGAAGACGTTCGATCCTAATTTAACCTGGAAATGGGACGAAATTTTTAGATTTATTTATATTAAATTTTAATAAAATAATTTAATCATACAATTAATAATATTATATTTTTAATTTTTAATTAAATAAAAATTATTTATTAATTTATAATTTGTTTGATCCACATTATGTATTATTTTATCTTATTAAATTTATATATATTTAATTATTTCATATTTAACAATTTGGTATTAAAAATAATTTTAATTAATTATTTGTTAATGAGGAAAGGAAAAAAAAACATATATGTGCCATACAAATAAAAAGAAAAGCAAGTGAAGGTCTAGAACTTTTATGGAGTATCTTTTATATGGGTCCGGTAATTAATATTTTACAACCTGAAAACACAATTAACAAGAGGTCATATTTTTGTTTTATTGGGTTTGTCATCTAGCTCTGGACCGGTCCATGGACCTTAGACAACCCCTTTTTGATTCCCTCGTTATCATTTGTAGAAGGCTTAATACCTTAAAAAACCCTGACCTTTTATCCCCTTTTCAATCCTACCCTGACGTTGAAAAATTGTCAATTTTACCCCAATTTGCATTTTTTTCATTTCAATTGTACCCTGAAGCATAAAATTGACCTTTATTTATTTGACAAAAAGTTCAACAATTTTTTTAAAAATGGTCAATTTAATATAAAAAGTTAATTTAATGCAAAAGAATCAATTTAGAGAATTTTTGCCATATAAAAAAGGTCAATTTTATGCTTTAGGGTACAATTGAAATGAAAAAATGTAAAATAGGGTAAAATTGACAGATTTGCAACGTCAGGGTAGGATTGAAAAGGAAATGAAAGGTCAGGGTTTTTTAAGACATTAAGCCTATGTAGAAAGAAAGTTTGGTAAATCATAGATATCATTATTTATGCATGGCGGAATCAGAAATTTTACTCTAGATCGAAACCTGCAATATAAATCGTGTTTAGGCCCCTTCTTCTCCAGTGAGCCGGCTTTTTGATACAGAAATTGAAAGTCAATTTATTAATCAACTAAAAACAATCTTTTATTATATAAAATTACGAAATACTCACATGTATGATTTTGATTCTATCACCCTTTAATATATTTGCACTTTCTAATTTACTATTAAGTGATAATTTTATTTACAATTTTGTGTTTATTTGATTATTATTTACATATAAAAGAAGTCTGAACATAAGAGAAACATATAAATTTACTCAATGCTCATTTATAATTAATTACTAGTTGATCATTTGATTTAATATTTTATATCTATTTACTAATTAATTATTGTCTATATCATACTAATATTTTATTGTAATTTTATTATAAAATATAAATTAATAAGCTATTGCTAATGTAAATTACTCTCATAGTTAATAAGTACTATATATTTATACTTTATCATAAAATGTATTTATTTTAAATTTATATAATTATTAATAATAATTGAAAAGCTATATTGTTCATTTATTTTAAATGAATTAATATTTTAGTTGATAAAGTAAACTATATTATTTTAAAATAATTATATTAATTGATAAGGTTACTACTACTATTTTAATATTATTCGATTATTTGACAAGGTGACTATTCTTTTTTTGCCGAAAATATACCTACTTTACTTGTTAGCGGGAGTTAGCGGGAGTTAATTGTGATTATATACATTCCTTTTTAAATCAGCCCACTGACTGTCAAGGCCTGTGTCGAACCCAGGATTTCAGAAAGATGTCTTAGGAGCTTTACCAAGGTGATTATTTGACAAGGTGACTATTAGTATTTTAACAGAATTATATTATAGTTTACTCGCGAGTTCTCGAGTCGAGTGTCACTATGATTGAGATTGACTCGTTTATTAAACGAGTTTTAGAAAATCAAACTTGAGATAATTTTATAGAACTGAATTTCAAGTAATTCACGACTAAGATTGACTCAATTACACCACTGCACCTAACTCGATATAAAAGTTAATAACAAAAAATCATAAAAAAATAACCTTTCGGTTGGATCTAGGAAATTGCTGTGGGGCTATATTTCATAAAAGCCCAAAGAAGATCAGAAAAGCCCAAGCAACAAGGTACACGTCCTGTTATTCAAATCCTAAAACTTACCGTCAAAATATTTTCCGGGAAAATGAGTGAACGGGAAATGGAAGGGAAAGGAGTAGAAATCTCACTGGACAAGCTTCCTGTCAAACGTCTAGACTCAATCGAAGAGAACGGCGTCGAACGCTTCCCTACGTAAAGCTTTCTTATCCTTTACTTTTATATCATTTACTTATATGAACTCTTTTTTGAGAAGCTTAAATGAAATTATTGAGCAGGTTTTAAAATCAAAAACAACTTTAGGTCTAGGCATAAACCCTAACTTAAGATAATTATAAATTGTTGTGATATACATTGTGAATTATGGTTTTATTAAATTATGGAGTTATTTCATTGGTTAATTTGAAGTTAAGATTGAGAACGTGGTGATTTTGTTGTTTTGGGGAAACAGTGATATTGGATATGACGAGAAGAGAGTTTCATTGATTCGGCGAATAGATTTTGCTTGGGCGGTAGAGAAAGAAGAAGATGACGAAAAGAAGAAGAATAAGATTAAGAAGAAGCAGAAGACGAGCTCTAAAGAAACCTCGTCTGCCACACAGTGGCCGTGGCAAAGTATGATGGAGAATTTGCAGTTGGCTCACCAGGAACTTTCTGTTATTATTGATCTTATCAATACTGTGAGGCTTTCTACTGTCTTCATTTTGACTCCTTGCGTTGTTGTTTTTTATATTAGCTTGATTTGGACGAAATTTTTTGTATAGCGAAGATCATGAAAATTATAAACGTGTGTATGGTTTTGATGGAGCTTTTATTGGATGATTCTTTTTGTAAAGTAAATAAGAGGTTTTTGGGTCGGGATTAAGTGAGAGTAGAACTTGGGCTGTTTATGGATTGTTGGGATAATCTGGGGACTGGATAAAATTTGGAACCTATTACCTGAGAAATGAGAAACATCATATTATGACTTATTAATAGACTATATACAGTTTGTGTGCTTGCAGATATCTGTTGGACATTAAATTCTATTTGTTCCTTTTTGCAATCAAATGGGTTTTAGAAATCTTATTCTTCATTAGAATTATGTTGATTCCATCGCATGGCATAGTTTCTCTAGGGCTAGATTTTTAGTTTTGTTTTTTTATTCATGACTTCCATGAAAAGAGCTGATATATGATGCTGTTTTGATGAGTGAATTTTTCTTTATTTGATTAGTTTTGGATGTATTATGTTAGGTGGAAGCTAATGATGCTGTAACAGTGGCTAGTATGACTAGGCCAAAGCTATTACCCAATGAGCATCTGGCTGACCTTGCCGTGTCTACAGCAACAAAGCTACAAAGCTACCGAGTAATTTTTATCTTATCTGCTTTTCTCTTATGGGTGGGGCAGGATATCTGCAGGAACTCATGCAATCACTGCATTATAATTCAAGTTATGCATATCGGAAGACTGTTATCTATCTTAGACAACTGGGATTTGTTCTTGAAAGGGATTTTTTCTGGAAGCTTTTATGTCAGGATATTATTACCATGTTTATCTTACTGGTTTCTTATTGCTCTTTTGTTTCTTCTGCAGCATCTTGGTAAATATTTTAAGCAGTCTGCAAAAGCTTTGGAACAGCAGATTGCAAGGGAAGCAAGATTTTATGGCGCTCTGATCAGGTCTGCCCAGCTTGCTGCTTTACTTAAGTGTTAAACTCAATAGATAATTTTAGAATGCGTATACTATCTTTATAGTTAGTCATGTCTGTATCCCTGTTCAAGCAATACCATTCAAGAATTTAAGTTATATCTTCTACTATCTCTTCATCGTTTTTGACTGACAAGCTAATAGATTGCAGCAAAACTGGAAAGTTAAACGGCAGCGCATGGCAGCATCTGCTCGCAGCAATGAAGGCTTCACCTTTGATCTATTTGATAATTTGTTTTATGATTCGGCATCTCTATTTCGCTCTTCTTCTCTATCTACAATTCGCATTGACCATGACTCAGCTGGCATGCTTGCTATAAATTTACCTCCGAACTCCTGCCGGTCTCTTCGTTTTGGTTTTCTTGGTGCAGAATCCGATGACAATGTAAAGAAATCCATTAAAAGTAAAAGTTCACGTATAGCTGATCATTCATCAAAAGAAGGTGACATAGAGTCTCTAAGTGATAATGAATGTGTGAAAGCAACACATTCACTCCTTCGTGAAGTTCATCAAGCAATCTTTGATGAGCAGGTAGTTTCCCCTTATTCTCCAACCACCCCTCCTCTCTGAGTTTATTTATGTTTCTTCTTTATTTAAATTTATATCTCTCAGATTGTTGTGGTTCCAGGTGTTTGACATGGTGAACCGCGAAGCCTTCAGCCAACCATTAGGACTCAATGTGACCGGAATTCAAGAAAATTACCTACAATTGAGCATAAATCCAGGAACTTCTATTTGTATATCACTTGTGCCATCTAATGGGGATGATCAAGTCTCTGATAGTGGAGGCCACCAAAGCTCAGAATCTGGTTTACCTTTAGATTCATTAGATGGAGTAAATTTACCAGAAGAAACTCATGACTTTCTCAAGAAGAAATCGATCTTTCCTAACTGGATCACTTATGAAATATATCTTCAACAGATTTTTCATGAGCATGTGTTTATAAGAGCAAACAGGCTCCTTTCCATTGGCGCCCGTGTATCTGGTCAACCGTCAAAAGATGGGCCTGGCGTTCTTGGTCATTTCTGCATGTCTGTGGCTCACAGAATCTTTGCAAACAAAGTTCTTATGGAGTTAGAAAATGTGGTACTGTATCCTGTTTTCAAATTAGACAAGAAATCCTGACAATTTTCACACATTTTGTGTGGTTAATCTTTTTCCTTAGTGATCCGTGTTTTTCCTGATCTAATAGGTTTGTAAGGTCCCATATGTTCATTTAATAAGCCATCCCACTTGGCATTCTCGTACATCTTCATGGACGATACTTATGAAGGTTCCTCAGTTCACTCTCCATGCAAATTCTCAACCCCGAACATCTGATACCAAAAGCGTGAAGAATGATATCAAAAAGGAGTTTCGATCTAAGATTGTGGTAAATGACGATTGCATCTCTGTAGAAGCAGAAGGTGCTCCTAATGTTGTTGGTCTATTCAAGGGCAGTTCTGATGACGTATGTTCTATGAACAAGTATGATTGTGACTTGGCTGATCTTCCTGTAATAATTCTGCAGCAGGTAGGTTGCTTCTCTTACCATTTATGGTTCTGTAATGGTTTATGATGGTTATGTGTACTTATAGGTGATATTCACTTAAAGTAATCAATCACAAAAAGTCATATTTAAAATTTTCACATAACTTATCTTTGGAATAATTTGGAGGGGAAAAGAAGTGTAAAAGAGATAGTTTATTTGATAATTAAAATTTTCTAAGAATAAATCAGCTTCTTCTTTTACGAAGCATCTGAATATGGAGGCAAGGAGAATTAATGGATTTTCCACACAAGTGAATTGATAGTTTAAGAATTAAGGGCCATCTTGTTTCACCTTTAGGAGAATTCTTTTGGAAATAGTATTTAGGCCTTGTACAGGAGTAATACTAGTATATGCATGATTTTGATTGGTATAAATTGAGGCAAAATAAGAATTTAAGTAAACCAAACCAGTTTGTAAAAGGTCATCCTGTTTGTTTGATTTGCTGGTTTCAACATGCTAAAGAAAAAGCATATCAGATTCTGGATTAGAGAGCAGTTATTTGTTTTAAGGAAAACATCATTTTAAAAGATTTATTAAATCATTTTTGTGAAAGCAACAATAAGACATAATGATGATGAATGCTGTTATGCGAGTTTTTCGTGAGTTGAATTGTATAGGCAGCCCTTTACGTGAGTTTAGCTCTAAAATGAGTAAAGTAGAGAGAAACACATTTATTATAAACTCTCATCATCAGTAAGATCGAGGCCTAGTCAAGTTCTTTATATTTTTACCCTTGTATTTAACATATACATACCTGTACTGTATCCATAGTAAAGTGAAAAAAAAAAAACATATGAATGCAGTTTTAATGTTGTTAAGATAATAAAACTACGGTTGAAGCCTCACCCAACAACTTGAGCTTTTGAGTGAATTGGTTGTTTGACATGGTATTAGAGTTTTTATAATCGAAAGGTCTAGAGTTTGATCCTTGGTAACCCCATTTGATTAATTAAAATATTTGAGCACAAGGTGAGGTGGGCCTGTGTGCTTGTTTAATCACGCTTCAAACCCAGTGAGAGCATGAGGTGTGTGGGGGTGTTAAGATAATAAAACTATTGTTGAAGCGTCATCCAACAACTTGAGCTTTTGGGTGAATTGGTTATTGGACAAATGTCAACCTCTTCAGATCGAGAAAGTAAAGCATCTAGTAAATGTGTTTTCATTTGATATTCGGGAATTCATCTAACATTTGGTATCATTAATGTTTTTGGGTCTCATATTTGGTATTGTCAATATGTTGCTCATTCTTCTATGAGGTATAATTGTGCATTAGCATCAATTTTAAGCATATTTCTTATGTCGTAATATCTTGTCCTCGACCTTGGTGATAGGTTGCTAGCCAGGTTATCCGCTGGCTTCACGAGGAAGCTCTTTCAGTGGGAATGAAAGCAAAACGTGGTTTTCTATGCTTGTCGTTTGAGTTGGAGCAGGGTGAAGTACTGAGCCTTGTGGCACATGTGGACCCCGAAGATAGTGAAGGATGCATATCGTGGTGGATGTCTATGGAAGACAGTTTTGCAGAAGAGAGGAAAGTTCGTATGGACATTGCAGACGAAGCATCCGAATACCGGAAGTTCTTGGGGTACCTACCTCTCGATGTATTATACTCGACGCTGATGGATCTAGTTAGTTTGTGCAGCGGAGGTGCGAGCCATTGACAAAAAAATACCATCTTCTTTGTGCACTTCTTACTTGAAGGTCAGACTGTAATCTGTATCAAACTAAATTATAACCTTCTGTTTTACATCTATGCTTTGAATTATATTTCTGTTAATATCTGAAACAGTTTTTGTGTAAATTTTCACAGCTGATTTTGTACATTAATTTCTTTTATGAGCCAGAAATTTTGTAGGACAGTTCAAGTTTACAGCTTACAAGTTATTAGTTTTTTGTAGTGTTATCTTGTTGGCAAGAAATGATTCTTCTTCTTCTTTGTTCTTTTTTGTTTATCCCTTTGGTGATTATGTATTTCTTTTAATGAAGTGATAATCACATGTTGATCAAAGGATAAATGTTGTCTCTGAATACGTGTGTCAAGATCAATTAACTTATACTTGATTGTTTTAATCAATTAAGAACAATACATGTTTAGGTCAATTAACTCTCAAATTGTATAAAACGAACGAGATAAGAGACCATGATGACTCGATTTGAGAGTAATTGACTTTAAAATAGAGAGTATTGTCACTAATTGACATAAAAATTAAGATTAATGTCCTTAATTGATTAATATAGCTTAATAAGAGTTAATTGATCTTAACGCATAAGTTCAAGGCCGCAATGACCCTTTTATTTGTACCGTTTTATTTGCTCATGCAACTCAGAAATAACTTAATTAACTTAGTCTAAAGAAGAAAAAAAACAGAACATTCCTTCAAATTGTTTATTTAGGCATCCTCAACTAAAGATGAAATAGAAGTAAAAGAATATGCATATTCTAAAATCAAGATAGGATAAAGTGTGGATTAAACAAAATTTCTTCATTTCTTCATGATTACTCATCGAATTAAAATATTATTTTCTGTTATTTTTCCAATAACTCTTGCATTTTCATGGGATCTTATCTAAACCCTAAATTGCTAACTAAATTCCAACTCACGAAAAGGAAAAAAAAGCTGCATACCCACTTCCCATATGTGCAATCTTGAGCTGGAATGACTAGTTGAACAATATGAAAAACAACTCATCTTCCTCACCTGGCCATGGTGGTTCTCACCCAGCAAACTAACCAAATTTAATTTTCACCCATCCCAGCTCAATTCGTTGCTTTCTCTATATTTCAATTAAAATAATATGAGTAAAGGGTCAACCTGATCACTAAACTTATAATTCAAAATCATACAATTTATTTTTAGCTAGTTTAATCAACCGGATATAAACTCTATAAAATCATATCAAATCTTATTTTTTCTATAACACTCACACATGTGATACACAAAAACATATGTATTTTAGAGAATTTAAATTCTAGTTGCTCTAATTCTAAATAATTAAATATATTTAGTCTGCAGATGACGTGGTGGACTGAATTTACCTAAGAATTTCTCATAAATATACCAATGAGCTGTAACTCAAATGGTACAAACATCGGGTAACAAATTGATAGATCGTTGGTTCAAATTCTTACACAAGCGCTCTCTCCTCCCTAATTATTAAAAAAATGTGCAAATATGAATTATTTTAATTCGAAATTACAAGTTTAAAGATCAGATTGGCCTTTTATTTAAAATAGTTTATATAAACCTTCATAATTTTTAAAATGAGAAAAGGACTGTTTAATTTTCATCACATTGACCAATAAGATTTCAAAACGTCTCATCTTTCATGACTTAAGCCGTCAAATGAGATCAATACACAATACATCCATTTTGCATCATTCATCATAGTTTGATTAACTACCCATCCAACTAATATAAAATCTATATTTTAATTAAAAAAACAAAGAAAATATAAAAATATTTAGAAATTAATTTAAAAACAATCCAAAACAAAGTGTCTATTTCTTGAAAAAGGAACATAAAATCGCTTAAAAAGTAAGGAAAAATAACAAATCTTTAAAAACATTCTGTGTAATATCAGCAAATACAGACCCCATTTATGAACCCACAAAAAGATATAACAAGAAATTTCCTTAATTAAAATTACTCTTCTTCTTCTACACTTCTCTCCTTCCTCGCTTTCATATGCTACTATATGCTAAAAACATAGAGAGACCAATTTGCCCCTTTTCGTTACCTTTTATTGCAGCTTTTGCCTTCAACAATTCTTTTCTTCAGTGAAACTGAAACCCATTTGGGTTTTTGACAAGCAATTCGAATCTGGAGTTCAACATTACCATGTGGCTTTAGGTTTGGCTTGAGTTTTTCTTTTTAAGGCACTTTCTTTTGATTCTTTTCTTTTAATGATAGTAACATTTTATGAGCTGGGTTTTATGTAGAATTCAGTTTGCTTTCTGGGTTCACATTTTTTTTCTTAAAGATTTTTCTTTGATATGTTTTGGTAAATAAAAATACTCATGTAGTTAATTCAATTTTTTTCTCTTATTTTTACCGTTATGGAAATACAAAATTAGTTACATTTTGTGTATTTAGTTAAACTGCTAGTTGAAGAGGTGAAATTCTTTGTATATTTAGAGAGTTGAATTTCATTAGTGGGGTTTGAATTTTGAGTGCATTGGTTGGGTTTCGGATTGTTGGAGATTCTATTGATATTTGTTGTTGTTGTTGTGCTGGAATTGGAAGTTGTTATTATTGTGTTAGTCATAGAGTGATTCTGGAAATATGTCTGGTGGTTCACCTGGTGGATATATGAGACAGAGACATAGCCAAGGCTATGCCTCGGGTAGCGATGATCTTGAGGATGATGCTTGTTCCAGGCCACAGCAGCCTTTTTCGCCCTCCAGCCCTCGAATGAGGTCTTGGGTCGAAAATATGGAGAATGTTCTTTGGATTGCTTCTGCAATTTTCATTGTTTACTTTGGTGATCGACACTCCAATATGGTTTACCTGTTGTGGCATGATGGTCGAATAAGAAGGTAAAAGAATTTGGTTTATTTCTGCTATTTCTTTTGTGTATTCTGATACTTTTTGTTCAAGAGATTTGTTTTGGTGATTTTTCATTTTTACTGGATACAAATAGCTCGGAGGTTTCTCTGTTGCCATTGAAATGTTTTCATATTCTCTTTTGATGTATAGCATTAGCCTCAGTAAAGTTGCAGGCACAATTATGTTGAGGAAATTGAAAATTCAGTTAGGAATGACATATAGAGTGGCACGAAACAATTCAATTTGACCAAAGATCTTTCTCTGTGTAACAACTAATCAGTCAAAGTATTGCTGAAATTCTTTTCTGAGGTACATTTAACAACCAAATTGGAAACATATAGCATATATGGTAGGTTCAGATGCATTTGTATCTATGGGATCCATCATACAGCTTAGAAAACTAGTCTGTACACGAGTAATATTTGTCAGTTCTTTCATTTTTAGATCAATTCAGTTCGACACATGCTGTGAAGTTGCTAGGATTCTGTGCTTTGGTGGTTACCGCTCTATTCATGCTAAAGATTAAGTAGGAAATGATTTCAAGACTCCTATAGAAATAAACTACAGTATACAAAAAAATATTAGCTCAAATACAATTTAGTTGTGCCTCATAGAAAGTTACTTTTTTACCATATAGAAGGTGAGCTTAAACCACCCTGGGATGCTACCAGTGAAACGATGAGCTCAGTTAAGACTGTTTGACATTTGATAAGCTGTAGACAACTAAGATCCTGAGGTTGCCCATGTAGAGTAGCAGCTTATTGACATTGATGTTGGTGAAAGAAAAAAAGGAAAGTGATAAACAGGTAAAATTAAAACAACTATGAATGCAATGAGAAACATAGTTTTAGATCGCATCAGTAGTCAGGTTCTATGGAAACAACTTGGTACAATCTGACATGCCGTTGGTTGTGGCTGTTACTGACATAGTGGACACGTTTCTTTTTTCGCCGCCTTCTGTTCTTTTTCATCTTTTTTCCATGACACTCGTCTTCATCTAGTGCACCTGTTTTTTCTAATGAAATTGCTACTTTGTCAACGATGATACAAGTCAACAATAAAATTTTCTTGATGTTATATTTCTTTTAACACTTTTAACCATCATTTTGACCTTTTTGTATTTGTATTTGTATTTGCTATATATACAATTGAAAATATTTATCTATCTACAAAATACTGGATTATTTATGAGATATATTTGTTGGAACCATTTTTAAGGATAATACTCTAAGAGTGAAGTAGATTCAGGGGAAGGGTAAATACTCTTCATGCTTGCATAAGTTATGCATTGCTTTAAAGCACATTTTATAGTATACAGGCCTTGTCTAACACACTGATGCAAAAGACATTATCAGCATTTTAAGGACTTGTAACAGGATAATTTTAGATAGCAGTAAGTTTTTCATCGAGTAGGATTCGTTACTCAAAGTAAGGCTACTTTTGGGATTTGAACTTGGTTTTTAGTTTCACCTATCAGCAAGAGAATGAAGCCTTAAGTGGAAGGGAATTTACCAGTTTTATATATCAAAATATTGTTGATGTATATATTACCTAACATGGACTGTAGATACTGTTAGTGAGATTACATGATGTCGAGAAAAGCACATTACAAATGCAATGCAAGATAGTGTGAATGCACGGAATGGAAACTTTGCATGGGCATATGCATGTTATTGATGTATTAAGGTTGTTTGGAGATGAATTTCTCTTTAGAATCTGATGCATACTTCCCAGTTATTGGGATGTGGGAACGTTATAGAAATTTTTCACTTGGAAACTTTGCATAGGCATCATGGAATGATGAAGTAAATTTATGGTGTTGCCAACTAAAATAAATTTTGACATGAAAATTTTGGTTTAATCCCTGAATAGTGAATAGTCACCAAATAATTTGATGTTGTCAACAAAAATTATGGTGCATTGTTTGGTTGTCAACAAAAATCATTTTGCAGTTTTTGGTTGTTTGAGTAGTAATTATCTTCATTAAATAAGCTATCTCTTTACTTGTTTATCTATTGTTTGTGAACAAATTCATAAGTGCCGGCTCTTTTTACTGATTGCGGCATCCCGCTTCTGCTTGAATTTGCTAAACTTTTTACTGATTGAGTGGCATTTGCTTCCAAGCTTTAGGCCTGCCTATCCTTTAGAGCATAGTTTAGTAAGTGTTCGCATTCAATTGGACAGTTGCTTGGTCATCTAATTATCAAACTTAATTTGCTCATATTTCGGTCATTCTGAATAACTCTCGTCTTTGTTTGTGGATGTTGGAGAATTTAAATATTCTGTTTAATCAAGTGTCTAGAGTGGCTCATGAAACGTGACAGCTAAAAATTTGTACCTAATATGTCCGGAGTGCAGTATAATATGTGGATCTATATGATGATTAATATTATAAATGACAAGTAATTGTTATAAAAAGTTGATGTTGGTTAATTGTTTGCTATGAAGTGAATTGTTGGATTAGTTTGTTATCTTTGTTTGTTCTCTAATGTTCCTAAAATTTACATGCAGATTGCCCTTGTACATTGGGATGATTGGTGTTTTTTTGAATCTAGTCATATTCTTGTATACAAGTATGTTTGCGTGGAGTGTTAGGAGGTTTGATGAAAAATGGGAGCTATCAAGTATAGCAGCCTTGCCATTGGTTACCCTTTTGGGAATTGTCTCTTTTTTCTTGTAAGACATTCTTTAAAGTTATCTCGGATTGAATACTTATTTTATTGCTTATATTTTATGACTGATGCTGGAGCTGAACCTGTTCTCAGGTTCTCATTTGCTTTATGGCCAATCTGGAGTTTCTTGACCATTCCTCTTCTGGTACTTCTTAGATGCTTTGCTTTCCCTTATCTGTATAATGTTTTGCGTATCAGTGCATGGCTGATTTGTCCTTTTGTTGCTGCAGTTCACCCTATTTATGGCTTGCATGGTCATCTTTCCTCATATCATGATTGCGACATTTAAGCAGCCAAATGATACATTCCGAATAGATTGAGAGTTACGGGCTTCTCACTCAATTAGATGAGGACATTCTAACTCGAACATGATGCTGATGGCGTTGGCTATGAATTGAAGCACTGTTTCTATCATGCAGTACGCAGTACATCTCCTCCCTAGGTTTGCCGGTCTTTCTGGCACTAACAGCTTTACTTGATACACCTTGATTTTATTCTCTACGACTTGTATCGATGTTATATCGAGAATTAGCCACAGAATTGCATCGTGAAATGTCGGTGAGGTATCGGTGGTCACTCAAAGACATCGAATCAAAGCTTTTAGGAAAAATCTCCCGTATTGCGCCTAAATTTGTTATCCACCAATCTCATCCCTTGTCTAGGAATAGGTTCATCCTTGGTCATGGTTTTGGTTTAGTGAAGGTGTGGTTTCATTATGGTAGCAAAATTGATTGTTCATGCATTATAATTGAAATCACTTCCAGTTTCATTCTTCTTTTATTTTGAAGTTGAGTTTATACACTTTCTAATGTGTTCTGGTCCTCCTTTTGGACCCATTTCCACAACCCTAACATCCGTATCTTGGATCACTCGCAATATGTATTTGTATATCCTTTTTCTCTTCTTGGATCAAATTACAGTTTTGGCCTATTAAGTCACATTTACATAATTCCAAATCCACGATTAGATGTGATTTTGTCCATTTCATGAGCTGTTGTTAGGGGTGTATATTTGTTTCCAATCAAATTGAACCGAACCGGTCAACGGAATTGGTTGGTTTTCTTGTACGGTTTGTACCAAAATTGAACTGAATTTTTTGACCACTAAAATCGAACTTAATCGAATTTATCAGTTTAGTTTGACTAGATGAATCGGGTTTGATTTAGTTTTGTACACCTCTTGCTGTAGTTTAACGAACGCAGCTGCTCACATAACATAACAATAAAGGAAGATAATTAGTAGGTGAGATGATGAGCATATGGGGAAATTAATCATATTATTAGGCACTCTATCAACTCCATTTTTGGTGAATTGTCTTGTTTAAGCTTGTCTTTTTATATAAGGGACAATTAAATAGATAATAACATGCACATAAAGACACCTTAAACCTAAACCATTTCCCCATATTTATACACTATAAAATACAGTGCCATGGCATCAAGTCGAGGTGTTGGCTGAGATGATAAATGGTTAAAACTAAACAATTTAGTATTGATGCCAATTTATGTCACCATGTCATAAGCGTGTTGTGTAACTATTTAAAAATAAATATATTTTTCCAATCCAAACACGACTCATTTAACTAATTGTGTTAAACTCAAACTCAGACACAACTCGTTTAACTAATTGTGTTCAAACTCATTCACATGGCTCGTAGAGTTGTTAAGGCATTTTTCTGGTTTAAGTGAGGTTGTGGGTTCGAACCGTACTAATGTATGCAGCCGTTTAAAATTTGGGGCCAGAGTTTATCTCCCGCAAGGAACTTAGACGGCTCGAGTAGGGATTAGTCTGAATGTGAAAGGCTTTAAGGTGTCGTCTCATAGTTGAGATCCGTTTAGAAAACCTCATGAATCCTGTACCAAAAAAAATTGTGTTTCTCCAACATGACATATTTATTTAACAGGCTAACATGTGTCAAACTATCTAATCTGTTTTTTGAACAAAATCATAATAGATTGTTTAACACGTTTATTAATTACAATTTAACTTATTTAACAATTTTTTTAATTGTATAATCAAACAATAAACCTCCTAAACAACCATCAAACTTTCCACAACAAAGCACAATTTATAAAACATATAGTAATTTATTTAATTAACATACTTAATAAACAAGTTTAATCGTGTTTTAGATGAATTAGGTGGGTTTAGTATGCACTTAACATGCTCTTAACCGTGTTATAAACGGGTTGATACGTTAATAACCGAATTTATATAAGTTCAACCTTAACCCACTTAATTTCATGCCGGATTGTGTAAATACTAAATAGACTGTGTCTGAAATTGCTAGCCCTACAATATAGTGATCCGTGTGAGTTAGGGCAGAGAGATAGTGCAAGCACATCATTCTTTTTATCTCTGCCACTATTTTTTCTAAATAACAAGGTATGAAACCTACATTTTTATATCAGAAAATAAAATTATTAAACGATTTGGCTACTGTTTAACCGGTTCCATCAATAAATAAAATTTCTATATATATTTAAAAAAAATCAACGTATACATCTACTTCTAACTACCAAATAGACTGAAAAATATAGTAAACGAATTACATTCTAACTGGTAAATAAACAATCCAATAGTTTAATCAGTTTAATGGTTTCTAATTTTTGTAGTTTCTTGTTTATGTTTTGAGCTTCAGTTTGCTATAGAGCCGGACCGACCGAGCGTCCGGTTCAGTTTTTAAAACACCGGCTCCTACTACGCTTATGGTATTTTTTGGCACCAATTGTATAAGTGAAGCATAACGGTTAATCATGGATTCATCCACAACTTTCTGTTAGTCCCCACAAAAAACTCAACCATGCCTTGTCTCCCAAGCCGCACCACTTCCTTCAATTATTCTTGAATTTGCATCACTTGTTCTTATATCATAATTCACCTTCTTATCAAAAGAAGAAAAAAAAATCACACCAACAAAAAGTTTGATGCAATGTTCTACTGTTTAAGATGACCTAGCAAGTGCCTTGAAAAGAAGTGTCATCTTTTTCAACACAAAATGGAGTGGAAAAGTGATTATGACATCTTGAAATTTTCTATCATTTCTTGATCATTTGTGTTGAAGTGAAAGCAAAAACTGAATTATTTCAAAGATAAGATCAAGAGAATGACATAGTCTTTCTTCAAGAATCCATGACTATTGCCTAATGGACTTATTTATGTTAGTTGATTATCCTCCTCCTTTATAATCTATGTACATAAGCTACACATAAATAATATTATTGTAAATCCTCATCTAATAATTTAAACTTTTGGATGAATTGATTATTTGAAATGGTATCAAAGCTTCTTTGATTGTTGACAACCTCATGTGATTAATTAAAAGTATTAGATAAAGTGGGCATAAACGTGTTCACGTTTCAACTTCTTTTATTGTGAGAATGTGTTAAAGATAATACTATTGTTGAAGACTTGAAGTCTCATCTAATAGCTCGAATTTTTCGATGAATTGATTAAATACTATACAATTTTGATGTATCGTGATAAACATCAATCAACTCAATTACATCTTTTCATGGGGTCTTTTTAATTTTTGTTCATTCCATTCTTATTTTTCCCAAAATAAAAGGAGACAAAGAGCTAACATTTTCCATCACTAATGATTTTCTTTATCTTCTTTTGCATGGTGGGAATATTTTTTGTTCCTTTTTTCTCACATTATAATTACATGACAAGAGAGTTAAGGTCAAGAATTTCAGGTAAACATCAACTAAAAATTGTTGCAGAAAATCAAAGTTTATGATCATTAATATATATGATTAACAAATCACTCTTAATCAAATTCTTATAGTTTACCAAATGCTTTGTCTATACCTATTGTAGCTTGTGAGGAACAGTTGAAATTTTATTTATATATTCCCATGTGATTTAGCTGATTTGGAATTTCTTTTGAAGAAAAAAAAAATCTTAATGAGAACAAGAAAAAAGAAAAAAATAAGGTTAGTGTATGAGTAGTCAAATGGTTAGGAAAGAACCCACAAAAATAAGGCAGCTTCTTATGTCAAAGAATGCATGCTATTAAACATTTTGCTTTCAACAAACATGTGGTGAGTATAAATAACTAAAGGCCTAATCACTCAAAAACCCCTCACCTTTAAACTTTTTTTCAATTCCACCCCGACGTTGAAAATTTGTCAATTTTACCCACTTTTGAATTTTCTGTTTTCAATTGTACCCCAATAATTTAATTTTAGTTAATTTTTTTACTTAAATGATGAAATCATTCAATTAATTAAGTCTAAACATGAAATTAAATTCTTTTTTATTCAAAAAAGTACAAATAAATCCTTTATTTTTAAAAACTAACTAAAAACCATAATCAAATTAACACTAATTTAAATTCTTAATTAATTTAACTAAATTTAAATAAATTTTAAAAATATACAATTAATATATGCGAGACATGGAGAATGTTTTAAACAAATTTCCAAAAGCAAAAGACGTTAATTTAATTTTTCAGGGTACAATTGAAACACAAAAATGCAAAATAGGGTAAAATTGACAAATTTTCAACGTCAGGGTATGATTGAAAAGGGGCTAAAAGGTCGGGGGTTTTTAAGACATTAGGCCATAACTAAAGTACAATTTAAGAAGCTTCTTTTTTTCTCAATTGTATAGAGGTAGGTATTTCCTATGGTGAAACCGGAATTTTTATTCAGGGAGTAAATTTTTTTTTTTTTTGGCCGAACAGCGTGTTTGTTCTTTATTTTTAAAAATTAAACTACGTGTTGTTTGACTATTTTTTATTGTTATTTAGACCAAACGACATATATTATTTAGTCTAAAAAATTGTAAAAAAATAGTTGTTCCTTTTAAATTTTAAATTTTAAAAATAAATATCAATTGTATTAAGTTTTTTTTATAAAATTACTAATTATTAAGTATTAACCCATTAATAAATTATTAAGTATGAATTCATTAATAAATTCACTTATATAAAATTAAACAAATAAATTTAATTATGCTAGATTTAAATTATCAAATAACCAAAAAATAATAATTCACAAATCAACAATAAATAAATCAAACTATTTATTAATCTCAAAAGTTAAAAAAATTAAAATTCATAGTTTGTAAATTCTATCATACTTTTTATAATTTGGGGAGGAGATTTTAGGCGCTTGTCGGAAATTTTGATCCCGCAATTTTTACATATGATCAATAACTATTTGGCTCTATTACTTATTTCTTCTAGCCGATGGGGGCGGCCGATCTCCCCTTGCCCTCCCGGTTCCGCCCCCGGGTATAATCATATGTTTTAACTACAAAGATTGAAAATTAGCTACGTAGACCACCTTAAAATTACTATGTTTTGTTGCTATGTTCGTGATAGTAAAATGGAAATAGTGTTTTCACTTTTGACTACCCTCTGTAAGGATTTGGGTTCAATCTGCAGTGCAGGGCCAGGGATGATATTTCTTTAAAATATAGTATAAAAATAATCTCAGTCACGTTCAGTCGGATCTCTACACTTGATCAAACTTTGACCCATGATAGAATACCCACTTAATTAAAGTATTTTACACGTCTGTCTTTTTGATAAAAACAGCAATTTAAATTATTTAATAAAATCACAACTAATTTAAGATACATATTTGAACTTATTAGACATCAGTTTTAGACTTTAGTGAATAACTTAATTTTAAATTATTTAATTTATATTATTGGATATAGCTTGAGTGATGGACAATGCTGTTGTTTTTATTCCTTAAATGCATTCTTGCTTGTTTAGAAGAGTTAATTGCAAATTTACAATGTCCAAAAAATTCATAGAAATGCCTATCATTGTCGTGGAGTAGATCATTATAGTCCCTAATATTCTCATGATCACGTATTTTTAAAATATTTATCATTTCAACTCTAAGAACGTGATAATTTTTGCAAAAGTAAAACAATCATCATACAATTAGACTTGGAAATCTACAGCCCATGTCCCATGTAGATCATCAGCAACACAATTTGGTAGGACCTCGATTTTAAAATGCCTTTGTGGGTTGTAGAATATGATAGTGTTCTAAACATCGAACCAATAATTAAAATGAATATGACCATCAATTCATAATTTAACCGGTGGTTCAACTAACAAAATATTATATATATACTAGTATAAATTTATATAATTAAAATTTATATCTAGATAAAATTTTACTAATTAATTGAATCATATTTTCTATTTTTCTAAAACAAATTGAATTAATATAGTCTTAAATTTTTAATGAAATCGGTTAATTCAGTTGGTCCAATTGAATTTTTAAACAATGGAACCCAACCAAGTACTAGTAAGGGTAATGTATAAGAGTTATGATGGTGGGTCACCATAAACACTGACTAGAAAATCTAGTATAAAAACCAATGTTAGTAGTAGGTGTAAACTAGTCGAGTCAAATTGAATATAAAAAAAATGACTCGTTTATTTTCAAGTTAAATTATAAATTTATATATTGAGTATTTCTCAATTTTTATCAAAAGCTCGTATATTTAATAAGTTTACTCAGATTTTTTTTATTTATTAAATTTAAATCAAAATTAAGTTGATAATATATCAAAATAATATATAAATACATAAATGAGCTTGTTCGCAAGATTTTGAGTGAAATATTAATAATATTGAGATTGATTCATTTAGTAAGTAAATTTTAAAAATTTGAATTTAAATCAATTTTATCAAATTAAATTTTGAATAGTTCGCGAGCAAGATTGATCCGATTACACCACTAATTAATAACATTTGCTGGACTAGTACTGTAACATGGGTCCCTGGTTTTGTTTTGTTTTTTTCTATTGTTCTTTTGAATTTTTCTCCACTCTATTTTTCATTTTGAGATACCAAAAAATTACTCCCTCCGTCCCGTTTAAGAAGGGACAAATGACTTTTTCACATATATTAAGAAAGCATTAATTACTATAATATTTTCTTATTTTACCCCTATTTATGATAGTGTTGTATTTTGTGTATAGGCTAATAGTCATTAATTATAGAAAGAGAAAAGGGGGTAAAAAGGGAAAATTCATATAAATTGGCACAAAAAATACGATATGGCCTTCTTAAATGGGACAAATGAAAATGGGATATTTCCCTTCTTAAATGGAACGGAGGGAGTATAAAAAAAAGTAAATAGATTGTCTCTTTTAATAGTATTAATTTTTAATTCATTTTTTAAATTTAAATCAGGCAAATAACGGAGGGTGAAGAGTTAGGATCGAACCCTCAACCTCACGCACATAAAACCTTAACCATCATAGCTAATAGTCTCCTCGACTCTTTCATTTGTTTCTCTCATTTATTCAAATTGGCAAAGTCTCCAAGAAAGTAAAGTATATTTGAAAAACAGAATTTGTAGTTTAGTTCATCTTTTTCTTTTCTGTAATAAGAGACAACAACTTACCTAAAGTGTCATCATTCAAGTTGTTATACTCTCTTTCTCCAGTAATGCTTTAGGTTTGCTTCTTTTTTTGTTTGAAATTTCTTTGTTGGTGAGCAACAAACCATACAATCTTGTGTTCTGCTTGGTAGGTTGTGCCGTTGAGGTCATAAAAATGGGCCCTAAACTCCACTTCAACATCATTTAATGTCTTCCACTGCCCTCATTTTCACGCTGTCTCGCATTTTTGATCCTTTTTTTTTTGGCTTTGAGGGTTCTTTCTTTTCTTCAAATCAGAAGATAGTGTTTTATTTCTCATTTATAGGTGAAATCTTGAGTCTTTTCCATCTGGGTTTTTGATTTTTGACCTGGGTTTTGAAGATTATTTTGTAAAGTTATTATCTGTAGTGTTTGTGATTTTTGACCTGGGTTTTTGAGTTAACTAGCTTGGAGCTGGAATTGGATGGTTGAGATATTATTTGTGTTGGAATTCAATTGCATAGACACATTTCTGAAAAGGGTTGGATTTGAAGGTGTTTCTGGATGTGGAAAATGGTGGTGGTGTTGATCAGATGTATGCATTTGGTATTTGTTTATTTATAGTGTCAAATGATTAAGAGATTGGTGCTTTGATTTTTGGAGGTGGGATTCTGATAATTCAGGTGTTTGTTCAATTCTTGAAGTGGAAGCTATGGAAAGAGGGATTCAACCTCCTCTGGTAAATTCTTGCACAGCTTGTCTGCTTCACTGTTTTATATATGCATGTCTTGTAATTGAAATGTTGAGTTGGGTAATTTTATGAAAATTGTCAACTGTAAACGAATTCTACTATGTTGTTTAATTCTAATTGTGAAAGAAATGGTATAATTACCTTTCTTGAAGAATGTTAATCTTCTTTCTAAGTTTATACTAGTAGCAATTGTTGCTTATGTATTATTGAAAACTCCAAAATGAAATATTGCTGCCCTTTAAATTGGTTTTATATGTTTCTGATTTCAGCTTGAATTTGATGATGCGAGAAAAATGGTAGATTGAGAGAATATAATTTAGTTATTCTCATGTCTTTGTAGGTGGATACAACAGCTTGTTTATGTAGAGTTGATGCCGGTCTCAAAACTGTTGCCAATGCAAAAAAATATGTTCCAGGATCTAAACTATGTCTTCAACCCGATATTAAACCATCAATTCATCCCACTAGGAGCAAGCCATCACGCGGTGATAGGAGTAGGAATCAGTCTCCTCTGCTTCCAGGCCTTCCTGATGATCTAGCTATTGCTTGTCTGATCAGAGTTCCAAGGGTAGAGCACCGTAAGTTACGGCTAGTGTGCAAAAGGTGGTATCGTCTTTTGGCTGGCAATTTCTTTTACTCGCTACGGAAAAGCCTCGGAATTGCAGAGGAATGGATATATGTCATCAAGAGAGATCGAGATGGGAAAATATCTTGGCATGCATTTGATCCGGTATACCAACTTTGGCAGCCCCTTCCCCCTGTCCCGAAGGACTACTCTGAAGCCCTTGGTTTCGGGTGTGCTGTCCTTAGTGGCTGTCACCTCTACGTGTTTGGTGGTAAAGACCCGATAAAAGGATCAATGAGAAGAGTGATATTTTATAGTGCTAGGACAAATAAGTGGCATCGTGCTCCAGATATGCTTCGCCGACGACATTTTTTTGGCTCATGTGTTATGAACAACTGTTTATATGTAGCAGGTGGAGAAAATGAAGGAGGGCATCGTTCGCTGAGATCAGCTGAAGTTTACGATCCTAACAAGAATAGATGGTCCTTTATTTCGGATATGAGCACAGCAATGGTGCCCTTCATTGGGGTTGTGTATGAGGGCAAATGGTTCCTTAAGGGACTTGGAGCTCACCGGCAGGTACTAAGCGAAGTTTATCAACCGGAAACTAATAGTTGGGACCCGGTTTATGATGGCATGGTTTCCGGCTGGAGGAACCCGAGTGCTTCCCTGAACGGACACCTCTATGCTTTGGACTGTAAAGATGGGTGCAAACTTAGGATTTATGATGATGTGTCTGATTCTTGGAGCAAGCATATTGATAGTAAGATTCATTTGGGGAATTCTCAGGCATTGGAGGCAGCTGCACTCGTTCCGCTAAATGGAAAACTGTGCATCATCAGGAATAATATGAGCATTTCTTTGGTTGATGTGTCAAAATCGGATGATTTGAGGGGAGCTACTGCTGAACATTTATGGGCAACCATATCGGGTAAAGGGCAGTTTAAGACTTTGGTGAGCAACCTCTTGTTGAGCCTAGCAGGCAGGAACCGACTGAAAAGTCATATTGTTCACTGCCAGGTTCTTCAAGCATAAGGAGCATACATCATTTATCGGACTCTGATATTCATTGAATGACGACAAAGAAACATGACGGAAGAGGCACTCTTGAATACTCTAGTCAGTTTTTTGAAGGATCCTCGTACGAGGACGGATGAGGATGTCTGTTTTGGTAGAATCTAGTAAAATATTATGTAATATACAGAATAGTTACATTTAAAATTGAAGAACAAATTACCCAACTGACTTGGTCTTCTGCTGGTGACGACATGGCTGTAACTGGTCTGAATCAAACTCAGCATGTAGCAGGTCAGTTGGTTATTGATCTTTCACCATACATCCAGCTTTGTGTTATTATGATTTTGAAATATTGAAGCGCTACTATATGCCCAACAAATAGTATATAGCCAATTTTTTAATGAGCGTGATAAATTTTAGCCTGTTCCAGGGTTCGTTTGTACTTTAAATTAGGCTAAATCCATCCAAAAAGTCCTGGTACTATTAGCTTTTATATTAATTGATCCTTGCCAATTTTTTTGATTTTAAAGATGTGGTTTTTCTTTTTGACAGAATTACATAAGATGTTGCTCTGTCGAACAAATCAAAATAACGATGCCTCATGCAAAAAGTGACAATAAAGGACTCTTTAAAATCAAAACAAATTAGTAAAAATCAAGTAAATAAAAGCTAATAGGATGGATTAAGCCTTTAGATTAAGTATTAAGAATTCAATAAATAATCCAGATCTATGTATTGCCATGTCCTGCTATTCTTCCGATTCCATTTACAGATTCTGTAATTTCACTTCAAGTTTTACTTGCCAAAGAAGATGAATTGACAAACATTTGGATCATTTCTACTTTATAATTCATTTCAACTACTAATTATTTTATTTGACATAAACATTATCAATCCTACAAAATTTTAAAAGTATAGTTACCAAATGAATTTCCACGTTAACAAAAAATACACTGTTCAAATTCAGATGAATTTCATAAAAAAAAAAAATCAAATTCATTTGAACCAAACAGATTCACAAACCGCTAAAATACCAATACCAGTCTGTTCTAGTTTTTCAAAAGAAAAAATATACTAATAAAATTAAACATTCAGCACCAGAAGACTAGCTTTCTTGCGGTTATCTCAAATCTGTTGAGGAATACATGGCAGTGTTCAGAATTACAACAAATGGTACTAAAGTGCTGCCATGTTCACATTATTTTTGCATTATTTTTCTATTTTTTATCTCCTTGCCTACAAAGAATATATAATTTTTACAAGAATATCTAACTGGGACTAGAGATTCTATCCCTACAGATCCACAACAAAAAGCACGACTGCTGGCAATGCGTGAAAATGACATGAAACTACCCACCCCTAAGAACGTGCCAATGAACAACTCTTCTCCTTCTGCTTTTTGTACTCATTGTATCGCAGGAAGAAATACCCTAGATAATCAAAATCAATTGGAGACATCTTTGCCTGTTTAAGAAAATTTAACAAATCATATTATTTATCAATGGCTTGATTTAATGGGACTCGACTGGGGGTGTAACCAAGTCGAGTCGAACCTTAGAATATGTGAGATTCGAGCTCGACTTGACTCCACTGGAGTATCTGAATAAATATTTAAAAATTAATTTTTCAAATAAAAATAAAAACTTTAATGTAAATATAAAGGGTAACAAAATAATTAATTAAAGTTTGAGTAGGCTTGCAAGCTTAAGGAGCCGAGTATTTTGAAGCTCAAACTCAATTAGATAATTAACTCGAGTAGCTCGACTCGATATTAATCGGGTCGATTTCGAATACTTTTCGAGCCAATCCCGAGTAGCTTGCGAGTTGGCTCGACTCGGTTATACCCCTAGACTCAACCACTTGTAGAGCTCAAGTTACCTGGATTAGAGCCCATAATGCCCAAAATAAGTGTGAAGCTAACATGAAAATGTTTGTCTCTATGTATAGTGCTTCAAGGTCCTTGTCAGAGACCTGTTGTTGACAGAACACACAAGAAAAATCAAACTTCAGTGCTTCAAAATCTAAATGCATAAAAATGTCTATGAAGTTTATGCTTCAATCTAAGGAGATGTTCAGCGTAACTCCTTTGTGTGTGTACACATCCAGAACAGCCAAACTTGAATTAGACAAACCATTTGGATTTGATGGAGCAACAATAATTTGATCCATCCGTAGCATGTCAAAAATGAAAAATTAAATAAACAATAGCAATAAAATCCAAGAATACCTCATGCGGGTTGTTTGGTTCCAAATAATGCCTCAAGAAATGATATTGTTCATCCTTACTTGGACATCTAGAAAAACACACTTCACAATCAACACATTGAAATAAAAAAATAAAAGAAGCAAATAGAATGAGAAAGTAAAACACGTACAAGCTGTAGTCACAATCATAACCCGCGTACTCATTGAAGTGATTTCCAATGTCAAAGCCTCTGTAACTGTATGAGCCATACTCAAAATCAATTAAGTAGAGTTTATCTGGATGTTCACGAGATAAAAAAATTAGGGCATGAATACAAGATGCAAAAGTCAAAAACACAACTAAAACAAATTGAGCAATACTTTTATTCTGACCATTTCAGGCACTATTTTAGAAATCAAGCCCCAAAATGATGGCATCATCTTTTAGATCACCCTTTACACATATTGCAATTATAATCGATGGTAGAGCTTTAACAGCATGTCACATCATCATCATAAAACAGCAAAAACGCAAATAGCCTCAGAGTTGCCTTACCAAAAAAGTCCGACAGAAAATTGTAAACACCACAGCCCAGATCCTTGGCAAAGATAAGTCCAAAACGCAAACAACCTTCGTACCTCTCATTTCATAATCTTACTTCTAGATCATACCTAAGAGGCTAAGACTATATGAGGTAGCCTAACATAAATACAGTCGACTGAATATTCATTCACCATGTACCAGCATAAGTATCCTACTGTTGAAAAGATCTATCAAGTAAATTATCTGCATGTATACCAGTACCATCTCCTTGCTCTGTACAGTTTTTTTCTTTGAGTTTACTCATGGACTAAAATATAAGAATTCACACGCATTTGCAATAGCTTATACAAATGTATGCTTAACAGAGAATAAAAAACGTGGTTCTTCAGGAATGATAATATGTAAGGAGAGAAATGAAGAAATAAAGATAGCGGAAATAGATATTCAACAATACCTTCATCTTCATTGAGCATCAGATTCCCAGAAAGTAAGTCATTATGAGAAAAAACCACAGGAGCATTAAGACGGTCTGTCAGTTCCTGTTTATCAAGGATTATTGCCACAATAAGTAAGAATATAGCTTTACAACTCTAAAAGATACTCAAACCATTTTATTGACTATAATGTTGATATAACATGTAACATGGTATGCAGCACCCTACTAGCTATTGTTACCTGAGAAAGGGATAAATTCAAGGGAAAGCAAATGCTTAATGGGCTTACGTGCTTAATCGTGATAGTGGATGAACATCACGTCATCTACATGCTGCTCATTCAAAAGCATCAAATATATACTTCCTCCTGCCCGTATTAAAAAATCACTCCTTTTTTGGATGTTCCACTTTATAAGCCCCATTTCTAAATTTTAGGGAAAATTTAAGCTAAAGTTATTCATTTACCCCTTATTTTACTCTTCAAATAAAGGGTCAATACTTTAAACACAATTTACAGGACATACATTAACAGGGACAAATGGGTAAAAATGAAGATAATTTAATGCCTTCTTAAACTGTGTGTAAAACACAATGGGACTTCTAAAATGGGACGGAGGGAGTAGCATTTTGTCATATTCCATTATATCAATATACGTATTGCTGAGAATTTTGAGATAACCCATTTAAACTGGCAGAAAACGACAAATAATTCAATGTGTGTTAAGCATTTTGAAAATACTTAGCTAGAGGATTGATAAAACATTAAGGTCCTACAAATCCTAAAGAAGTTAAAAACAAAGCCACAGATATGATAAAGAAAAACAAACTTCAGCAGTTGCAAAGGAGATATTAGTTAGCCATTTTGCAAGTGGTTTCATGTTAGATATATATTTTACATATAAAACGCCAAATGACCTGCATCTAAATGTCCAACCTTCATAAAGAAAAAACACCATCACCAACTAAAACCGAGGAAAATAAGAGAGATTACTTTGATTTCAAGAACTTCATTGTAAACGTCCTTGAATGAAATTGTCTTATACTTTCTTTGCTTCTCAGTATCATCAAACTGTAGGAGAGATGCTGCAATAAAATGTTGCAACTCAAATAAGAAAAGTAAGCTGTACCCTATGATATGAGAGAATTGCTAAAAATTGGAAAAGAGGGTAATGAAGGAAACTGCGAGCATATTTAGCTTAATGTACATAAACATCGACCCAAGGAAGTCAAACACATCAAAACATACCATTCTCATAGAACTTGAAGATGTCATTCCATAACTGAGGTTCTTTAGAACCTGGGATTTCCACTTCATGGAATTTACGAAGTTGCTTGGCAATTTCTGCAGCCAGCTTTGGCTTTCTCATATCTGCCACAAAGAAACAGCCATGTAAGCAGAAGCAAATAAGAGAGAATACAGACTAATGCCAGCTTATAAGTTTAAGAGTTCTCTGAACCCCCTTAAGTGGGAACGGTAGATTATTCAATTCTCTAATAGGAGTTTTAGCATTGGTGCCGTTCAGTTTCCCTAAATAGTTTTTCTAGCTCAAGCAAACCCAAGCAAGACTTTCTTTCCACCTATTTCCCTAAGATATTCAACAAAACCAGATGCATTAACAGTGTTCCATATGCCAAGACGTAAACTGATAACATTATGCATATGCAGAAGAACCATTTGGCCTCTGCACAACAGTCAAAGGCATGCAAATGTATTAACTGTGAGGTGAAAACTACCTACACTTTAAAATCACTTTTTTTTCTTGATTTAGATATTATATCAAAATAGGAGTACGATAAAAAAAATTGAAAAAGGCAAGCCTACAAATGTTGTAAACTCTTGCCATTTGGCCCTTGAAGTATAAACTACTTTAGGACCATGCGAACTATGATAAAGTAAAATTGATCAAATCAACTGAAAACGTCTATAACAGCCCCAGAAAAGTCAATTCTGTTCCATAGATTGTACTATGTTATCCAACAATCCATGTGCTTACCTGCAGGAGTTAGAGTGCGTGCATCAATGAAAGATTGCACCATGCCATTTCCGAATACTGCAAGCAACTTAGCACCAAATCCTGCAGCTGAAAGATACTTGATAGACTGAAAAGAATATGTAGAGAGCAACCACAAAACAATCAACAGAGGAAAATTGTAACTTAATATAAATAACTAAAATAAACTAACTGTAGCTAACTCTAGATAAAGAATTCCAGTGCATCAGAATGTGACCATATATATACACTGTTAAAAAAACAGCTTACTGACTTCTTTAATCACATGAGTTAGTTCCTTTTAAGAGAGGTGAAAAAAAGCTAGATTATATATTGAATCGAGTTCATGCAAGGTGTTGTTTGACTAAAATCTTTGGTCATAATATCATTTTCTTTCATATGCCTAGCCTTGATAAAGCTAAAGCTATTGAATTCTAACAACAATCGGCACATTTAATAGTATACATTGAATAGCATTCTTATACTCAGAATTTCCAAACACAACCTTTCTTTGTATAGATAACTACTAATTCAATAACATATTAGACATAGTAGATTAGAAAACAGTTTAATGCATAGATTATGTATAGACATTAATCCTTGAAAAAGCTTTAGCGAAAAAAGAAAATCACCTGTAACTCCCGCTCACGATTAATAACATAATCCGTATTAGGTCCGTACAACCTGACAGTTACAGCTACCTCATTTCCATTATCTTCCTTCACAGACACCTTCAACACTGCAATCGTATAAAGATAACACAACAAAACAAAACTAATTAACAAAGCTAAGATGCATATAGGGTATAAACGTATTAAACTTAAACTTAATAATAATAATCACTGAATAAATAAATAAATAAATAAATAGAAATACTCACATAGATTTGTTATACCCCCGGAAACCGTCTCAACAGAGAAGCGAGAATCGTCTAATTTTGACCAGTTCTCGAAGAGATCCTTGCACAGTTCTCTGTTCATGTATAAAAAAAGTGAGAGAAACTAATGGTTAAGCTTAAAATTAATCTGTTCTTAAACACAATTTGCTAAAACAATCAAATCTCAAGTTTAGTGTCACTTTTGCTTCTTCTTTTCTCAACGAGTAAAAGAATATGTCCAAAATAAAAGAAGAGATGATATAAAACGCAACATTTTCTTGGCAACCAAACAGAAACGAAGACGAGAGAGAGAGAAGGAACGAACATGACGCGAGGAGTCATAACAGGAAGAGAAATAGAGGCAGCGACGGTGAGTGGAGAAGTTTTAAGATCGGAATTACAGTTCGCAGTCTCCATAGCGTTCCGGATCTTCTTCTCAGTTGGTGCTGCTGCTGCTCCCATTTTATCTTCTTTCTTTTCTTTTTTCAGTTATATAAAACGCGAGTTTTTTAGTTGGAGTTATTGCCTTCTGCGTGTTTTTTTGTTTGTTTCAGGTCAGTCGGCGGGAGGTGATTTTTTACAAGCACTGGAAAAATTAGCTATGGCTAGTTCAACAACAATATAGCAATGCCGAGACTTTCCATTAGACCTGGCAATTCGTGACTGCGGGTCATAAACGGATCAAACGATAAGGCTAAACACGAACACGACACGATTATTAATCGGGTTTGATATACAAAATCCAAACACGACACGTATAAACACGTTTACCATTTAAAGTGACACGTTTAAACCCGTTTAATTATTTAACTACTTTTTTAATTTATTTAATATAATAGTAAAAAAATTATTACTATATTTTGAGATAAATACTATTTTAATTATATATAATACAAAAAAATTAATTAAAATTACGAATTTAATAACATTTAAATTATAAAAATAAATAATATCTAATTAAAAATAATTAACCGTGTTTACACGGGTTTAAACGGATTAGGCGTGTATAACCCATTTAGATCCGAAATTAATCGTGTCATAAACGGATTGACCCATTTATAACCCACACCCATTTACATCAAACCCAAATCCGTTTAACTTCGTGTCGTGTCGTATCATTTAATCGTGTCGTGTTTAAAATTGTCAGGTCTACTTTCCATGATTTGGAAAAAAAACTACTTAACCATTAACTTAACGTGTCCCGTTAAAAATATACTTCTATAAAAATGAGTAAAACATAGCATAACATCTTTTCCTTATTCATTACGAAAAATATTATTTAATTCATCTATTTTAACTCACCTTATTGTACCGGCTTATGAAACATATTTTTTTAAATTGATCTGCTCATGTGTTACCACGTGAGATGATAAAATAAGATGGGTTAAATTAGGTGGATTAAATAACATCACTCATTCATTAAATACTAAAATACTTAGAGAGCATTTGGAGTGTTTCTGGTTGTGCTAAATTTAGTATGAAAAAGTAGTAAAATGCTATAAATAGCATAGTATTCTAATTTTTTTCACCAATGCACAAAGTTAAAAATAAATGTTATAATTATTTATTATAATAATTATCTCTTAATATTATTAATTTTTATTTATTTGACAATTGTTTTAATTAGATATTTTAAACAAAAATAAATATAATATTTTTTATACAATAATGAGTTTTTCAAAAGAAATAATTATGAGAATCGATGAATTATATAAAAATAATTTATTATTTTTTTATTATATTGATACATGGTCTACTATTAAAAAATCAATTCAAGATCGTAAAATTTTAAAAGAACCACAAAAAAAATATGTTTAAATAATAAATGAAAAAAAATAAACGTGATACAATTGTAATTAATAATGAATTGTTATTGGTTGTTGTAGTTTAACATATGTCATAGTCTGTGTTAAATTTAGCATGTGATATAGCATGTGCTAAATTTAACACAAATTATAGCACTGCATTTGAGTTGCATTTTAAGACTTAATGCTAAATTAGGGCATTAGTACTCCATTTTAGCATTGTTGTTGGAGATGCGCTTAATTATTTACAATTTTACACTTGAAGAAGGGCACAATGATGAACAATTACCCAACTCGTAACTTTCAGATTTATGTAATTTTAATTTTAATTTTGATATTTTCAGGGTTAATTAAATTTTAAAATTAGGATTTTGATTTTTGATTTAATTTTGAATTTGATTTTAATTTTAGTTTAAATTTTTTATATTGAATGAAAAAATATTGTTATTATGAATTTTTAATTTATAGAGAAAAAAGCTTTTTAATATTTTTTTTTAAGATAGCTAATCGACTCTTAAATTCTAAATTGTTAGTTGTTAGTTACGGTGGCAGAGTTTAAACCTACAATTAAATGCCTTAACCATTTAATCTAGACCCACATTAAAAGCCAATGTAAAGTGTGAGTCAGTTTAATATTTTAATGTAATTGAAAAATAAAGGTGCTAATTGGATAAAATTGACGATTTTAAGAAGCAACAATATAATTGAAAATATAGGCAAAGATGGTGTACTTTTAAGATAGATAGCCTTTTTTATGATATGGAACTTGCAATGCTTGTGTCATTGTTTTGTTAAAATTCATTAAATATTATTAATAAATTAATTTTAAAAATTAAATCAACCAATATATTAATAATCATTAATTTATTACCGTGCAATTTTAGGATTTTTTTAACAAAATCTTAAAATCTATTTATTTTGACCTCATGTGCTGTCTGCAACGACAAGCTATGTTGAACCGTCGCTAGCAACGATAACAAGATGATCGTCGTCGTGGGTCCACGACCGTCGTTGTCCTTTTTGCAACTGCTTCTTTACTGGTCCCACCTCTTGTCACGTTTGGATCCATGTCATCGCCTCTGGTTGGTCGGTTTTCTTCCGCGACAACCTATTCCGGGAGTTTTTTGTAATTTTAGTTTATTTAATTTTGTTTTTGTTCTGTTGTTGTAAAGTGTCAATGTAACTGTTATATAGTGAAAAAATTGATGTATGATCGCTTTTATTTTAAATCAGTTACTTAGGTTAGTGTTTAGGTTAGACAATTTGACATATAATTAAAATTAATTCATCTAGTAATAATTATATTTAAATCGAAATGTAATTAGTAGTTGTATGAGTTATTGAAGATGGTAATTAATTAAAATTCATTACACTAAGACATTTAGATTTAATTTTAAATTGAAAATTGAAAATTGACAATAAACCCTAAAACTGGTTTAGATTTAGATTTTATTTTCATTTGTTATATTTTAACTTTATTTTATCACACATAGTTAACTATATGGTTAGTAAATAATAAGTGTCATTTCTCTAGTTCATGTAAACAAATGACATGACATAGACACTTATATGTAGTTAACAATGTAATTAGTTTGATTGTATAAACACTAAAGATGATAAAATATTTAAAATTAATCTCACATAGACACGCTTATAGTCAATTAATAAAAATTACTCCATTTATAAAGTCAATCATAGAGGGGTGTTAGTACTGTTTTGTAATAAATACGTGATTTAAACGCTTTCATCTCGTCAAAAAAAAAAAACGCTTTCATCATATGCTTTTAAATAAATATATTGAATATATTAGACAAATAGTAATACTAATAGCTAGACTTTAATTTCTGATGGGTGCAGTTACTAGCATTTTACGATATAATCCGATTACCGTCCAAATTTAGAAAAGATGTCTCGGTTTTACTGGATGGCGATTTCTAACATTTGCTCTAATTCTCGTGATTAGTAGTGGAGTTTCAAGTTTTAATAAACAACAATATCGTGATCGCTAAAATTTTAAGTGCGCGTCTCGCCCTGCCACTCGCAACAGTTTTTTCAATTAGGGGTGCAAATATTTTATGCGTGCATGAGACTTATTTAATCTCGCGAACTTTTTTTTTTGATAAAACTTTAATAGTTCGAGCTTGACTAAATTTTAAATCAATCTAGAGCACTTTTTAATTGATTTCAAGTAAGCCACGAGTAGTTCAACTCGTTACATTGATCAACACTAAAAATAAAATAAAATGTAATTTATAATGTAGAACATGTGTCTCATTGGAGACTATTTCTCACATAAAATAGTATATATGCGCACCACGACTAGAGGCATTATCTTTTATTATTAATTGTATTTTTATAAAATAAATATTTTTTCCATTCCGAATTGATAGATCATTTTATTATTTTTAGTGTTTTAAATTAAATAATCTGTTAATTTAATAAACAAATTATAGATTAAAATTTTTATTTATACCAAGTAGATATATATAATTACCTTTAAATTAATTAATTACTTGGTATTTTAATATAGATTAAATATTATTTTTGCTATCAATATAAAATAATTGGACTAATCAAGTTACTTAATACAAAATGCACCAATAAATAACTTAGGTATTAATATGCTATTTATATATTTAAAAAATTGTAAAAAATAAAACTAAAAGAAGTAGATAAAGAAAAGTAATTTTATTCAACTTAACTGCTTTTTGTTATTTCGATGTTAGTCAAAATGACCTATATTATATTATTATAAAACATAGGAAGTATAAACTTTTACTATTTTAAAATAATTAAAACATAAATAAGTACTTTTTAATATTGAAAATATAATAAATGGCTAGAGATGAAAATAATATAATCTATTTTTTGAGTATAAATTTAGGTTCTAAAAAAATGCATATTGTGTGTTTAATTTTTTAAGCAAAAATGACATGTTACCAAAATTAACATCAAATGAATGATCCTAGCATGCCATTTTTGCCTAAAGTTAAACACACAACTGTGAAATTGTTCCTATTTGTTTTTTTATATATCAATGCCTGGTCAATTAAAAAATAAGTTTGTATTAATGAAAAAAATTAAAGGATGGTGTTTGTTTCAACTTTTCAATAAAAATTTTAGCTTTTACTTTTTTTTAAAAACTCCATTTAAACGCTTGGTGGAAAAATTTAAAAAACTGCCGATAATTTTTTGAGTTTTCAACAGTTGCTATTGGAAAAATTGTAATTTAAATTTTTTTGCCAATAGCTAATAATTGTTTTAATATTATTAATTATTTAGATAAAATTATCTCCATTAAAATATAATATTATTTTATAATATATAAAATCATTTAAATTACTTTTAGATATCTAATTATTTATGAATTATATAAAATTATTTTATTTATATTATAGCAGCTGTAATTAAATAATTTTTAAATTGATTATAAATTCATTAAACTATTTATATAAAATAATTTTAAATTAAATACTATTATTTTTTATAAAAAAATATTCTAATGGAAAAATCAAATTTAATGACGATCTAGTTCATCCCATACATAATTATAATAACTTTTATTAAATATAATATAATAAAATAATAAAAATTATTATTATCCTTTATGATCATTTAAATATTAACAACAAGAGCTGATCAGATTTACCAAACAACTATTTTCTACTATCAGCTAACAGCTATCAACAACATTTAACAACTACCAGTTCTAAAAACAGTTGAATCAAACGAGGCCGAAATTTGCTTATACGAAACGTTTAAAATTATTGAAAGCAGTAATTTTTTTGATGGCCTAATTATTTAAAACCACCCACCTTCTTTTTTTTTTCATTTATATCATGACTTAGGAAAATTTTCAATTACATTATATTTTCGATTTTTATGTTTCATATGTACTCCAAAATTAATTTTTTTGACAATTTAATTAATGTAAAAATGAAAATATTAAAAACAATTAAATAGAAGATTATATCATACTTTTTTTCATTTGAAAAAATACAAATGAAGAACTAATTTAAATTCTTTTTTTTAAAAGAAAATCGGCCAATTCAATTTATTAGAGTAAAGATGAAACATAAAAATTAAAAATAGAGTATAATTGAAATATTTTATAGATTATAATATAAATAAAAAAATTTATAAAGTGAGCGGTTTTTAAATAATTGGATTTTTTTTCTTCTGAATAACTCAAATATCAAACATTTAGAAAGGAAGCAACCGAAAAGACATCAATAATTAATTTATAACAAAAATCATCATAAATAAACAATTCCCATTTCCCTCGTTCCACTATCCCCGCCCGTTGATCTCCCTCACCAACAGAACCCATCACCGATTCCTACTCCGCCACATGCACACCCTCTCTGGTCCCACCGCCTGAAACAGATATTTTCCCTCAAAGCAGTAATCTCCTGCAACACAATCTACTGTATGAAGGGCAGTTTCGTCCTAGTAATAAAATGAGTAGAGACTGAACAAGTTCATGAACTCATATTTACACGCGAAATAAATGATAGTGAGACAGAAAAGCGATCACAAATAAAAAGCTTGCTATTCTCTCGCATTAATCTGCCTCTGTTCTTGAAATTTCTTGATAAACGCCATTGTTAATCTTGAAAATGGGTTTTTTGGGTCTGTGATTTACTGCTATAATTACCAGTAATAGGGTTTTGCAGCTTTTTTAAGAGCTATATTGCTATAAATAGCTCTTCACTCTACAGTTTTGATTTTTTATACGTTCAAAACCCCATTTTCAGATCATCGTCTTCTTTCAAAACCGCTAAAAGGGTCACTTTTGTTTTTGCATTTCCATTGTTTATTCATCATGGCTTGGGCGGATTTGACAAACGACTCACAATCATCGTCATCAACAGCACCTCGTCGACCGACTCGCCCGGCTCGGCAGTCTTACGTCCCTCCTCCATTCAGACCCGCCGCAAATGCTTCATCACGTGGTGGTGGAGGTGGTCGTGGCGGGGGGCGTCGTGGTGGTGGTCGTGGTGGAGGCCGTACTCAATTTGGGGCAGGTGCAGGGCTAGGGCCGTACATGAACCCGTATCATCAAAATCCATATCATCAGTCTCCAGTTAATGCCGTAACTGAAAAATTTGACGACCTAGAAGTACTGTCTGACGGTGTTAATGGCGACGTCGACGGTGACGGTAACGGTGCCATAAACTTTGATGCGTATGAGGATATACCAGTGGAAGTGAGTGGTAGAGACGTACCGAAGGCAGTGAGTGCATTCAGTGAAATTGATTTAGGGGTGGCTTTGAATGAGAATGTAACACAGAGGTGTAAGTATGTGAAACCCACTCCTATTCAAAAACATGCTTTACCCATTTCTCTCTCGGGTCGGGACTTGATGGCTTGTGCCCAGACTGGCTCTGGTAAAACTGCTGCCTTTTGTTTTCCTATTATTGCTGGCATTTTGAAAGGAGGCCCGTTTAATTCTGTCGGGTCGGGCCGTGGCACCCGGGTTGCTTGTCCTTCTGCTCTTATTCTTTCTCCTACCAGAGAGTTGTCTTGTCAGGTAATTACCAATTACTGTTCATTCTTTTGTTTGTGTATTGTTTATTTAATTTATTGATTAACTCTAATTTGTTTTATTTCTGGGAAATGTTCAGATTCATGAAGAGGCGCGGAAATTTGCTTATAATACTGGAGTGAAAATTGTAGTGGCTTATGGAGGGGCACCCATAGTCCAGCAGGTTTATTTAATTTGATATCTTTATTTTATTTAGTATTTTGGCTTGAATTTTGATGTTTTATGGTGCATCATCTTCTGTTTTTACTTAATTTATAAAATGCAAGGTAGCGTGGATATAGACACGGGCAAAATGAGACACTTGGAAACGGACACAACAAAACAATCTTATTTTAATGTTTTTCATTAAAAATGAAATTTCGGGTTTGAAATGCGAAGTTTCCGACTTGTTTTTGAAAAATAAATTGTTGATTGAATGAAGTGCCTGTGCTACTTGGACCAAATGGAAATGATGCATGGGTTTTTTGATGGTTTTAAATGGAGATTTTTTTTATCTATTTTACTATCAATTGTGTTTTTTTTTTTAATTTCACCAAGTGGGTTTGGATATTGACAACTTGCAAGAATTGATTTCTGAGCATTGAGTCAATTCTTTTGTTTGTGAAGTTTGTTAACTGTTACCATTCAGTTTCTTAGGTTAAAACAATGTGTTTTGCCAGAAAGGAAATCATGTTTAAAAATGACTTGATGTTCAGTTTTCAGTTAAACCGAACTCTTGCACCTGATTTAGTTAAAGTGGGCTCATTATGCTGCCTTTTTAACGCGTCTTACAGTGCTATCAATATATGTTTAAGATTTTGAGTATGCTGTAATTTTGGAACTATGTGCTGTCTGCTCACTCCCTTCTGATATAATATGTCTGTAGTTTCGCAATTTGGAGAAGGGTGTTGATATCTTAGTTGCAACTCCTGGTCGCTTAGTTGATATGATCGAGAGAGGAAAAGTATCTCTTGGAATTGTAAAGTACTTGGCCTTGGATGAAGCTGATCGAATGCTGGATATGGGATTTGAACCTCAGATTAGGAAGATTGTTCAGCAAATGGACATGCCTCCACCAGGTGAAAGGCAAACTATGCTTTTCAGTGCTACCTTTCCACTTGAAATACAGGTTTGTTTCTTCTCATTCTGAACTTTCTGGAAATTCAATTGCAGATGCTTTGTGGTTTGCTAAACTTATGTAAATGACATGCTAGCTTCTGCATTGGTTTAACTTCAAGTGCATTTTTCCTACAACAACTGGGATGTGCTAATAATTTGTAGTGTACTTGTTATTTAACTTGCATTTCTTATATCTCAGCTTGATTGTTGTCTTGCCTTTCTTACCAAAATGGACTGTTAGCCTGAATGAACTTATAGTTCTGAGCTTTATGAGACCCTGAACACAACTTAGTTTATGTGTTTGTTCTCATTATTTGAAATTGCATAAGCTGGGATGAAGATTTAGCTAATCTTTATATTGGCAGAACTAACAGAACCTGACCCTGGCTTGTCTGTTCATGTTCCTTTGAGTATTCGACTGTTCCAACTTTATTGAGCCTGTTTGTGTGCTCTAGTGTCAAAAATTTCTTTTCATTTTTGTTTTTTTGCAGAAACTTGCATCTGATTTTCTTTCAGACTACATTTTTCTTACTGTGGGAAGAGTTGGTTCAAGCACTGATTTGATTGCACAAAGGGTAGAACTTGTTCAAGATATGGACAAAAGAAGCCGTCTAATGGCTCTTCTTCGAGATCAAAAGGCAATTGGTACCCATGGCAGGGTATATTATTCATTTGCTCATCTGAATTTACAATGTTCTTTTACAATGTAAATGGCACAGTTATGTGAACCCCATCTACTGCATTTCTGAATTTTATTCATAATGATTAAGGATATAAATTAATAACTACAAAATGGGAAAACTTGATTGCAGCGTGCTTTAACACTAGTTTTTGTGGAGACAAAAAGAGGAGCAGATGCCTTAGAGAACTGGTTGTCCATGAATGGTTTTCCAGCAATTGCAATACATGGTGACAAAGTGCAAATGGTCAGTTTCCACCTACTGTTTTTCTTGCTTTTCATTTTTTTAGCCATTCTGTTTTGTTTTCTGTAATGCAGTATCTACTATTTTGCTCGAGATGATACAGTGCCATCATGTTTTTGATCGTCTTTGATATGCTAACACCCACGCGTCTTATTGCCTCTAAGGTTTCTCCATTAAAATGAGATAGGAAATATAGGAAATTTTATTGAATTGGATACTGGGTTGTTCTTGCTTTGTCTGAAAGGACTATTATAGTAACTGGTTTTAATAAAATTAAGTCTAGATGCAGTGTCGATAAAATGAATGTTTTTGCTGCTCCAAAAGAAATGGAGCGCAATTCTCATCTGCCAAATAATATTAATAGTTGATTTGTTGTCTGACCAATGTCTTATTATTCTTGTTTCCTTGTTGAATTCCAAGGAGCGAGAACGAGCTTTAAAATCATTTAAAAGCGGAGCCATATCAATTCTGGTGGCAACAGATGTTGCATCACGAGGGCTGGACATTCCTCATGTATCCCATGTCATCAATTTTGATATGCCTAAAGACGTAGATGACTATGTGCATAGGATAGGTCGAACAGGACGTGCTGGTAAGTCCGGAATGGCAACTGCATTCTTCAGTGACAAGAATATGTCACTTGCTAAGCCACTTGTTGAGCTAATGAAGGAGGCAAAGCAGGAGGTTCCTTCTTGGCTCATCCAATATGCTCAGAATCCATCTTACGGGACTGGTGGCAGTGGTGGTGGTCGTAACAAACGATATGGTGGAAGCAGATTTGGTGGGTATGACTACCGAAATGATGCTCAATCTTATGGTGGTAATAATTATTACAACACAGGTGCTTATGGGACCGGTGATCCTGTTGCGGACTCTTATGGTTCTGCTTCTGGTTCATATGGTGACACTTCGGGCAGTGCTAACTATTATGGTGTTCCAGCCATGGATGCTGGCTATGCTTTTCCTTCTGGACCTTACATTCCATCCCAAGGATACGAAGGTGTCGTTGCTAGTGGTTGGGATTAGAGAGGAATCGTCATTGTTCTTTGGGTAGTATATAACATAAGTAATGGTATTTAAAAGAAGCTGACTAACCAAAGCTTGAATATAGAGTTGAAAATATGCTTGTTAGGTGATAATATAGTCATTCCTTGGTGATTTTTGAAACTCTACTTTTTGGATGCCATTGAGCATTATTTACACTTGAACGATGACTCTTTGTAATCACCTTTTTTTCTTTGTTAATGGTACTCAGCTTCAGCTGCTTCATTCTTATTTAGTATTTCCTCAGCATTGTAGCAGATCCATTTTCGCTTCTTTCTAAAGCTGTGATCTTGCTTATTGCTTATTATTTATTTCTATTGAGCCCCAGGTTGTAACTATTGCATTTTTTTGGAAAAAATTAAATTGACTCATAAGTTATTTAACTATTTTTCTCCTTCATATGAATGTTGATGTCATCAAATTAACTAGAATTTTTAATTTTTAATGATAAAAAAATAAGTAATAATGAGAACATTTCTAAATGCTTATTGGTTTGTTTTAAATATGACATGGTGTAATAGTTGTATGAGATAAACATTTTAATTTTAAAATAAAGTTCAATTTCAATTTCAATATAAATTAGCCTAATATTTTTTAAAAATATGCAATATATTAATAATATTTGTATCAATAATATATAAATATAAAAAAGTTATTAAAATTAGTATAATATTTTTAAAATAATTAAACGGATTTGTTATTAAATATAAAATTCAGAAAAACAATTAACAATAAAAAAAAAAAATCAGTCACAATAATATTACACATGATAAAAAATAAATTAATATTATAATAATTCAAATAAACTAATTAATAAATTTGAGAATTTAATTTTAAAAGATTTTAAACCTATCAGAACATAAAATTTACTCGATTAATGTTTTTTTTATCAAACTTCCGAAACAAAAAAAATAATCAGATGGATATTTTTGATTTTACGAAAATTATCGTTTGTGTAAAAAGAGAAATAAAAAAGAATAAATTACTAATGTATGCGACCAAAAGGTTCAAAGTGTTTAGCTATAAAGTGAAAAGATCCAATCTTTTCCGTATTTAATAAAATTAAGGATTAGGGTTTGGTGGTGCGCTTGAAATGGAAGAAATCACAGAGGGAGTTAATAACATCAACATAGGAGCAGGAGCAGATTTACTTAAGAAAAACCGAATTCAAGTCTCCAACACCAAGAAACCCTTGTTCTTCTATGTCAATCTCGCCAAGGTTTTACTCTCTCTTTTTTCGTTGCTTTCTTACCATAACTTGATTTAATTTGTTGTGTAGTTTCTGGTTTTGTAAATTTAACAGTTTTTGGGTGTTTGCAGAGGTATATGCAGCAGCACAATGAAGTGGAACTATCTGCACTTGGCATGGGTATACACATATGTTTTACTTTTTCCTTTTCAAATTCTTCTTATTGTTGTCGTGTTAAAAATACCCCTAAAAGCCTTTGAATGTTTTCCTATGACCTAATTTGAGTCTAATTAGACTGTTAGGAGTTATTAAGGGGTGTTATTTACGTGGTTATCATAGCCGGACTTGTTGTATAGTCATTTACTTCTGTTGTTTGTGTGTCATGCTGTAGCTATTTGAACACAAAGGAATGGTTAATTGTGTCGTCTGAGGGTTCCGTGTGCTATGGAATTGCTCTATGATTTTTGTATACTCGTCATCCACGTTCAGGTTTTTAACAGCTGTTGTGCTTATGGCTATGATTTAAGTTGTTGAAACATTTCTCCGGAGGAGATTAGACGTTGCTGAAATTAATGTATTAAAGTCTGTAGTGCGCATTCATGCAAAATGGATATTTTGTGTGTATTTATTACTCATCATGTTTGCTCTCTCATTTTTGCAGCTATTGCCACCGTTGTCACTGTTGCAGAGATTCTGAAGAACAATGGATTGGCTGTTGAAAAGAGTAAGATTGCGTTTCATGTATTATATGCATGCCTTAACCCAGGGCTTCAACTTTATTCTCATTTGTCACCTATTTGATTCACTCTACAGAGATTATGACTTCAACTGTTGATATGAAAGATGAAATGAGAGGACGGCCTGTCCAAAAAGCAAAGGTAAAATGAGTACGTTTAAACACTTAAGCTTGGATGCTTCAGTGTTACTCTTGTTGCATTAAGAGTGGAATTTTGCTGCACAGTTTTCTTTAAAATTTCATTATTCTTCTTCGCCCTTGTGAATTATTTTCAGGCTAAGCAAAGCATCCAAATTCTTTTTAGATCTTTTTGTAGTTTACAGTTTTAACCAAAACTTTTAATTTTGACTAAATTGTCTTAATCTTCAACCTTCCATTGCAAATTGCTCAAACTGATCCAGAAACGTGTATAATTGTTGGCAAAATTGCTGAGATTGGTGCCATGTTAGACAAAGTAAATGGTAATTGCATATGATTCATGCATCACTTATGGCAGTTACATCAATTATTGCACATGACTATTATTTCGGAATATGGGACGCAACTGTAGTGAAAGATTGAAATTGGGACAAATAAGTCTAAATTAAAATATTTGATTAAAATTGCATTGATACTAAAAGGTATGATTTATTTTTGGATGTTTGGTCTTATATTCTCTTCTTTCCTTTTTGCTCATTTTCATATCTCATTCATTATTTAAAGGACTTTGACGACTTCCTCTGCTCAGGCGTTTATTTGTTTCGACTTATAATTCCCAAATCTTCGAAATCCTTAATACTTATTTTGACTTGAGATTATGGTTGATGTACTAATTTCTCTGGTGTTCCTCAGATCGAGATAGTGCTGGGGAAGACTGAAAACTTTGACGAGTTGATGGCTGCTGCGGCTGAAGAAAGGGACATTATAGAGGGTGAAGAGCAAAGTTGAAAATGAATTGTTTTGCAGTAGTTAAATGGGTTTGTTTTTGAAGAATTATTTGATCTCATTTCATTAGTCAATTTCTAAGATGGTTAAGAGATGTGATGTCAAATAGGTTCACAGAAGTGTGACAATTTTGTTGTTCTTGAGGAGTGGAAACAAGATCTGTTTGCTATCCAAGATTCAATTTTTTTTATCTGATGTTTTCAGTTTTAATCTTGCTTTCCTTTTAGCTACAAGTTGATGTCCGTATTGTCAATTGCTTTCTTTTTTTTACCGTGGAGTTAAAAAAATTCCAATTTGATCGATTCAAATAAAGATAAAAAAAAAAAACAGATTATCAAAAACTTTAAACTGTACAAAGTGAGTGTTTGGTTAGCTATTTGGTGATTTTTTTTTCCAAGTTAGAAATTAGATAGATAGCGGAAAGTTATAAACTGATGAAAGTCTTATAACATAGGTTAACCATAAGATTTTTCAAAGTAAATTCAAAAAAATTAGAAACGACTAAGAATACAAGCCAAAAATAATCGAAAAGAAGGTAACTCTAAGACGTAAATCTCGCCTAAACTTAACACAACGAGAAACAAAGTTCTGTTGGATCGAGGTCTCGAACTTTACCACCCATCTGATTTTACCGACGATCCGCTTGATCCATTGTATCCTAACCTCCCGAGCATCACCTTCAATAGAACCCACAAGTTAAACACATCAAACTTCTTGGATCATAAAAAATTTAAATACAAAGCTCACACAAACACCATAGATCTTTAGATGATCCGAAAAATCAAATATGCAACAAGAAAAACACCATACTAAAAAATTATTTAATCATAGAAAACTCTAAAATAAGAAATTTATTGAAGAAAAAAGTTTTCCGACCAAGAGGCCGGAAAACCACCTCTTCAAACCAAAGATTTTAGTAGTAGTTTTTGAGAGAGAAGGGAAGAGATGATTGTTAAAGAGAGAAAAGCTATTTGGTGATCAACCTTAACTTTTTAATTTCCAATTACTCAGGTATTTGGTAATAATTACTCTTACTTGTTTTAACTTTATTAATTATTTATATTAATCATACCATAAAAAATATATATTACTTTATAATATAATATATAAAGTCAATCCAGTTATGTTTAAATTAATGGTAATTTTCTAAAATACATGTTTCAGTAACTTATTTACACTTTTACATGTGAGTTTTTGACTTTTTTTTCTAATTTTTTTTATTTACGAAAAAATACCTTTTTTTTCACAAATACCTTTTTTCGGTTTTGAATTTTCACCCAATTTTAGTTTTCGGTTTTTTCGGTTCGGTCGACCGAACCGACCGATTGCACATTCCTTCAGTTTTTAATAATTTATTTTTTTATAGATTTTTTTTCTGGATTTTTTTTTATTTTTTTATCGTGTTTTTATAGTGTAACAATAATGTATATATAGTGTTTTATGGTGTTTTTATAGTGTAAGAATAATGTATATATAGTGTATTTATGGCGTTTTTGTAGTATTTTTGTGGTATATACCATAAAAACACTGCAAATACACAATAAACACTGCAAATACACTATAAATACTGCAAATGCACAATAAATATACTAAAAAAAAACGGCAGAGATACACCAAAAAACATAGATGTCTCGAAAAACACCAGAAATACACTATAAATACACCAAAAATACGCTGTAACTTAAATATCTATACTATATATAAAAGCACGGATGTGGGGAGGCACATTTACACTAATGTCCTTAATACTATTTTAATTATTATTAAATCTATACTATATATAAAAGTACGGAGGGGCGGGGGCAGGCACATTTACACTAATGTCCTTAATAATATTTTAATTATTATTAAATAATAATTAATCTATCTAAATATTAGCTAACTTTAACTACTTTTAATTCAATTAAAATACTCACTTATTTTACAGAATCATTTACCATATTTACCACTACCATAGTCTTATTATTTCTCTTTTATAAAAAGCGTAAATCATTAACAATAACCAGATTTGCTAAAGGTCGCTAAATTCATAAATTTCCATTACCATCATCTCCAAGGGCAAAGAATAATCAGTATGCACTAAGGAAACAAATAACTTCCTTTTATGACAATTAGCCAAACAAACTAAAACTTGCATCCTACTTAAGATTAAGTTAATCATCACACAACCATTATTGATACAGAGCTTTTCAATTGGAGTTTTATGTGAATGTATTAATTTAATTAAGATAATTAATGCTATTTTTAATAAATTATTATTTAAATTACTTATAATACCGTTGGAAGATAATATTCTAGAACACTATCTAAAATATGATACTTTTAATATTTAATTATTACTATTATAATTATTATTTAGTCATTTAAAATTCTTATTAAAGTTAACTACTTCCAATAAATTATTATTTTAATTATAAAAGCAAAAATAGTTATCATAATAGAAAATAATATGCTGTTAAGTTATTTTTATTTTTATAATAGAAATTAGTGAATAATAAAATATAAATTGACGAGTCACATTACGAGACACGTGTGAAATACGTAAAACGACACTAGTATTATAAAATCACTACAAATACACCATAAATCAATTTGTTCTTTACAAAATCAGTATAATAAACAAATCTATGAATAAGAGAAAGACAAAATAATTATATGAATAATAGAACAATTTTATAAATAAAAAAGTTATAGATTTACAATAATTTATTTACAAAATGTTAAAATTATCACAAAAAATATATAAAATTACACAAATTTAATTACAATATCGAGAAATTCATAGCGCGAATAGAATAGACAAATGGAAAAAGACGAGATATCCATCGGAAATAGACGAACGGAAGCGCGAACGGAAAAGCAACCGGAAGAGACAAACTGAAAATCAAAAGAAGAAAAAAAGAAGAAAATAAGAGAGAACTTTGAGAGAGAAGAGAGAGAGAAAAAAGTGACTATGTAAAAGTTTAACCAAAAATGAGATAAGACTACTATAGGTAGCGTAGGAAATAAGGGAAAGATGACCAAAAATGTTGTAAATATTTTGAAAAAAATAGGTATTTCGCAAATAGTCCCTTCAAATTATCCAATTATTTAAAATTTTAAAATCTTTTTTTATTTTATAGTAACTATAATTGATTAATTTTTTAAAATAATCAAAAAAGTTATCAATTTTTTGTAGAAGATAATTCGCAATATTGTCTTGCATTTTTTTAATTAATTTCGATTGAATCTTAATAAAATTTTATTTATATGTAATTTAAAAAATAATAATACTATCATTTAAGAGCTAGCAGCAACAGTTTAACCAAACATGTCCAAAATAGCAAAAATTTAGATTTAACCTGAAAACATAAACTTTTAATTCTGTAGGACATAAATACATAAAATTAGTCATAATGGATCTGTAACATAAATTTGTGGTCCAAAATGATCTTCCCTCAAAATGCTATGGATGAAAACCCTTCTCTAAAAATGCTATAAATTTGTGGCCGAGAGTCTACACTCTCTCTTCAATTGCTAAAATGCCTCTTAACTTTTCCAATCCATATCAAATTTTCATGAAATAGTAGCAAATTGAGAACACTGTAACCAATTCATGTCATTTCTTCAAAAACATATCCTCTAACTTAAATCCTAACTAAACCACATAAGAAGACCAAACTGAATTAATGCATGTCAACAGCTTTTTGCTCTTCCACAACAATTATCCTCTTGCATGCCTCATAGCACATAAAAGAAATACCAGCTGCAGGAACTAGTTTCATGCAGCTTGGGCCCAATCCTCTGTATAAACCTCCAATTCCTTCTTTCTCAAGAATGCTCACGAGAGCATGAAGCATGTTCCGATATTGACTCCCGTTAAGAGCGCCAGCCTGCATGTGTTTTCGAGCTACCTCAAGCGGGAATGTTGCCGTACTCGAGAATGCGCCAGCAGCTGATCCAATTACTAGAGTCATGACATTTCCAATCTCTTCCTTGTTGAAAGCCTTTTTGTATGCTTTCCTCAACGTATCATATGCAAAGTAATTCGCAGCAGCGTATGGGACTACTCCAATTAGACTAGGCGTGAGACCTCTGTAAAGTTCGCCGGGTCCTTCCTCTCGTACAATCTTTAAGAAGGCGTCAACGAGATTGTTGTACACTCCTCTCTGCAATCACATTTGAAGGAAATTTGAGTTTTTAATAAGAAAAAATATCTGTTTGTAATTCACAAATGCTTTTTCGAGCTATACCTGAACAGTTAGTCGAGTTTTGAGTAACTCAAGAGGGTATGTGACTAATGTGGAGCTGACTCCGGCAACAGCACCGGCTATTGATGAAGCAGGAATTGGGATAATTGGCTGTTCTCCTGGTTTAGGAGTCAAGTGCTTCACGACTGTATCATAAGCAAATAACTGCAGACGGGTGCAATGAGCAATTTTAATACATCTATTCAAATTACTGATAACAAAATTAAAATCCATAATCAACTAACAAGCTTCAATCCTGCTGAATGTAGTAGTTATTAAAGTCAATTTGTTGTACAAGACTGTTAGAAATTTATTCTATCAAAGAAGACAAACAACACAATGCAAAGCCAAAATTCAAGCTTAACATGAAGCAATGTAATTACTAGAACTTAGTCAAACAAGACAAAAAAAAAACAAGAGCCCTCTTTTTAATGGCCATAAACTCTACATCACTCGAAGAACATAATTAAACAACATACAGAAGAAAACAACATCTCTTCAATTGCGGTTAACTCTAAATCAGTCAAGGAACATTGTCAACAAGACACAACATTAGACGAATACATAAAAGTTATCGAATAAGCAATAGCCAAAATCATTTCAGACAAGATAGAAACTTTCTTGAATCGTTTGAAGATTAAAAAGAACTTAAAAAAGCTTAAGCAATTCAAAAACAATCAGAAAAAGAGAGATATTCATCAGCGAAATAACAAATTATAATATAAACATAGAACTAGTAACCATAATTACAAACCTCAATAGCTTTGCTTGGTGCAACTCGGATAACATTAACAAAATTGCCCCTAAAAAGGCCCATCCAGCCATCACTTTTCATGATGTTATCAAACACCTCCATTGATGAATGTCCGCAACTCCCCACCATCAAATGCGTTCTAATAGTCTCCAAAGGAGCAACAGCAGTGCGCGAAACAGCACCCGCAATTCCGCCACTGAGCAACCTCCTCAGAGCCTGATTTCCAACCTTAACTTTCCATTTAAATCCACCGGCCTTCTTTTTCGTCTCCACCACCTTTTCTTTCTCTCCCTGTAATTCTAATTCTAAAGCCTCCGACTCAGCAGTCATCTCAACGGGCAAAGCTGGTTCACTAACCACATATTTCATCTGCATACTAGCAGCATGAAATTTTGTGTTTGTGGCATTTTCTAATGAATTAGAGGAATTTGGAGAAATCCCAAATCCCTTACCTACTTGATTAACACTAGCAAACAATCCACGAGCATGATAACCATTTTTCTTAAAAGTAACATTCTCCTGAATAAATAACTGAGCTTTAACACCAGAATTACAAAATGCAACACCTTGGTTCCTAACCTGCATACTATTTCTATCCATAGCTACTGCCAAAGTTTCAAGCTTTGCACAATCCTTATAAAACCCAAAACACAACAGAATAAATTATTCTCCAAAATCAAATGAATATTTGAGAAAATGCAAAATTTGGAGATGGGTCTGCACAAAGTTGGCTAAAAAACAATCTTCATAAGAATGAAAACAAATATATTTAAACTCAACTATAAATGAATAGATGGAATAAAAATATTTAAAAATTATTAGGAAGATTACCAGAATATGTAATTTGATTGTAGTGATGATCTCTTTTCTTCTCTTTTTCTACAGTGAAGCAGAGAAGTAGAAGAAAAGAGAGAATGGTGTAAAGTATAATATTTTGGTTTTGCTTATGTTTATGTTTATGTTTGTGTTTATACAAAAAGCCGCCCCGTTTGATAAAATACAAGACAAGTCAGTGTCTTCTTTGAGTCAAAAGTCCTTAACCCTAATTAAAATTGTTTCCCTACATTTTTTATTTATTTATTGTAAGCCTATTTATTAAATTAAAAAATATATTTTCATCTATAGTTGCTTGTTTTAAAAAAAAAGATCATAAAGGAAGAGAAGAAGCACAAAATAAAACTAAAATCTAAAATTATTTATGGAATTTTTGTCTTCCTTTATAGAGTTTTTGTCTTCCTTTGTGGAGTTATTTTTACCCTTTGTGGATTTTCTTATTTCCTTCATGGAAATTATCTTGGGGTGTAGATCTAAAGTATTATCAAGAGAATTTTTATTTCTATTATTCTATCAATCGGACTCATACAAAGACCAAAGAGTCGATTTGTGGTTTAAAATAATCACCGAGTGGAGCGGGCGGATCGCCGAGTTGCACATCCAAAGAGCTCCGTCAACGCGTTTGAAGAATTTAGATATAAATTTCTGCTATTTTACTGATGTCCTACTCTCTATGTACTTCTTGAATGTATTGTTTAGCTTACATTTAGATCAAGTTGTACGTTTATTTACCTATTAATGAAATATTATTATTATTATCAAAAAAAAAAAAAAGAGATCATTATGTATAAGATAAACAAATTAACTTTAGGTTAATAATATTAAATTATTTATTGAGTTATAAAATTATGAATTTAAATTCATGATTAAATTATTAATTCATTAATTAATATTGGACAAGTTATATTGACATTAAACATATAGCATAATTAAGTTTGCATCTCTTTCATCTCAAAACAAGAAAAATGCAAGTGTAAACTAGTAATTTAGGAGTGTTGAGTAATCATTAATTTTTGACTCATCTCGTTTTTTAACATTTTAGGTACTGTGGAGTTTGAGTTTATGTAAGAGTTGAATTTGATTATTCCAATAAAAATATTTACTACTCTTAGAAACTGAATTGAAATTTTCCAAATGATGAATTTTGGTATAAAGCGAATGCGTTGAACTTAATAGAAATGAATTAAATTAAAGAATGGAACGTTTAATTTGACCCAAACATATTGGTGACGATCTACATTTAGCTCTTGTTTGAATTTGACAAGTTAAAAGATCTAAATTCCAAGTACTAAACAAAATACTAATGTTTGGTCAAATAAAGTGAGTGGAATTTAGTAATTTAAAACTCCGTTCGTCCCATTCAAGAAGGGACATATCCCATTTTAATTTGTCCTTAAGAAGGTCATATCGTGTTTTTTTGCTAATTTATATGAATTTTCCTTTTTTACCCCCTTTTCTCTTTTCATAATTAATGATTATTAGTCTATACACAAAATACAACACTATCATAAATAGGGGTAAAATAAAAAAACACTATAGTAATTAATGCTTTCTTAATATATATGAAAAAGTCATTTGTCCCTTCTTAAACGGGACGGAGGGAGTATAAAGAAAAAGGATAGGGTTGGTTGCACTTCAAATTATGAGTGTTTATATCTTACAATAATTTTGTCATGTCATTTTTAAAACAAACCAACAAACATTTGCGATAAAAAAAATCTTTAATTATTGTTTCTGTTTTATCATCAAATATTTCAATATGCCAAGCGGCTAATTGAATTGTTGCATGAATGACGTGACTCTTTTATGGTATATAAATATTTTTTTTTTGAGAGAAGTATAAATCTTTCAATTGTATTGTGATATGAAGTGATCATCAAAATTAAACCTTTCTATGTGTTTCCTCTCGATTTGACAGGAATGAACCTAATCCTCTAACATAAGTAAAATACAAAAGAAAATAGCAAACAACACGATACAAAAGTAAAATACAAAAGAAATGCTAAAAGGTCACTTCAGCACCTTAATTTTACCTGTACTTTCTCGACATGTTAATGATTCTATATGCCAGTTACAAATTGCCACAATATTCAGATAAAATTGATATTCATGCCTTTTTTTTTTGTTCTGATAGGGATGAAGAGAGTTATTCAATTGAATAAATACACTCTGCCAGCAAAAAAATAACAATCTTATACAATAAGAGTTCCCATTTGCTTTATATCCTGAACAAAGCACATTGTATCAAATCCAAAATTAAGTAGTAACCTCCAGAATGGTGATTGCTAATTATAAATTTCATTTAGCCTTTCCCCTTCCCTTTCCCTTTCCCTTTCCATTACTATCCTTCTTCCCAGATCCTCCTTTTGAAAAAGACTTCTTGCCGCCAGCTCTGCCCTTTTCTTTCATCGATTTGCCCTTTGGTTTTAACTTGCTTGAATTCGTAAAAGTCTTCCCCTGTTCGTCCCTTTGACTCCTCTCTTTCTTCACATTGTACTTTGAAACAGCCTGTTTACAAAAATTTAAGTAAATTTCTAATTCGCTTTCAAGAAACTACACCGAAGATCTTTACCAACCCCAATTGCCATACCTTATCAATGTTCAGTATTTCATGTGAATTCTGCGACATAATTTTGCTTAGAACTTTGTCCGTTTGCTCTCTCTCTTGTCTTCCCATCCCTGAACCTTCTGCAACTGGTAAAAACTGAAGACAACAAAGCCACTAGAATTTCAGCTGATGATCTAAGAGAAACAATTGGATAACTTTACATTGTTTTCTGAAAGTTCAAACCTTGCGATGCTTCCCTTGCTTTTTAATTGGCTTTTCTCCCTGTAACTTCTTGTCAAACTTCCCACCACTGGCTGTGGCAGTTGAAGCTAGTCCCGCTACATTTCCTAAATCATCTTTCGTAACCTTTTTCAATGCAGCCTTAGTTCCTGTTATGGGCAAAGCCGTGGCAGCCAGCTGAATGTGGCTGTAGACAATACTATAGTTAGAAAATGTAGTGAAAGTAAATGTACAAAGATGCTGCCACCAAAAGTGTCGGCAGAATGAGAAGTTTCATGTCCAAAAGCAGATAAATCTCAAGGGATGAAATTACAATAAAATTAATAAACACTGACAATGAAAGATTACAACCTTGGCAAAGCACCCGCTTTTGAAGCTTGTCTCAAGTTCTGTATTCTATTCTTCTCCTGTTTTTCGACTCTTTTCTTCTTCTCTGTTCTTCTCTTTGCAAATGGATCCTCCCCTACTTCTGTATAAAGCAACAGTCATTCATGAGTAAGACGCATCTTATCTCACTGGTTACCTTAGTGAAAATAAGCAAAAAACTTCTTTTAAAATACATCTTTTCGGTTGGCAAAGATTTAAGAAAAGATATAAGAAATGATTTAAGAAATGATTTTAAAAGATTTAAGAAATGATATTAAGTCATTTCTATTACCATCAGTCATTTTGGCATCGAGGATGGGGATGTCTTTATCATCATTAACACGATCATATCCAAAGCGACGTTTCCAAGAGTGAGTTTGTTGATCATACACCCTCTTGTCTTTGTGGCGGTTCTGTATACCTAAGAGACATCAATCAAACAAACAACACACATGAGCTTCAAGTAATAAAATACAGCTTACAGACGCTGTTCTTTTGCTAAATTGAATTCCATAACATCTAAGTTCTTCAGATAAACTAAGGTGGATGTAAATTATACCGGAAACTGAAACTTGGAAAAACCAAAAAGTTGGAAGTCTTGAAACCTTTTTGGTTATTTTATAGCTTGTCAATTAGATCTACTTAAAACTCAACTAGCCGTGTTATACTTATGTTTTTCAATAAAAGATTCAGACTTCAAATTTAAGACATTTTTTTAATAAATCTTACATAATAAAATGCAGAATATGTTAAATCTTGAGAATTATGTCTATAAAGACTTAAATTTAAAGGAATTTAAATTCTGAACAAAAAAACAAACAGCCACCAGCTTGCAAATTTCACAGCTGTCACCATAGTCGAACCTATATCTCAATTAGATTAATTCCAACAGAACAAATTCCTTCAAGACTAGTCTGTATTTCACATCTATGATACAGATGACAGTTAAGATAAACTACCTCTTGCTTTGGCAAACGTTTCCCATTTTGTAGGAGGTTGGGGCCTTGGCAACTGAAAATTTGACATAATAAAACAATCAGTGATCTTGCTATACGCAGCATAGATTATTCTAGCACCAAATGGTTTATTGATGAGAAAGGTGAAGTAAACAATAAAAAATGCACTACACAATATATGATTTCAACAGTAACATATCCTCCAGACAGAAAAGGAGAAACTAAATAAGTGACATTAGGTATCTTCATTATCCCAACTTCTATAGCTTGGGAGAAGGCATAAATTCAGACCTCAAAGTTTACAGCTCTTTTCTATATAGTCCTTGGAACATTTATTGCACTAACTAAATATTTGAAATAAACAAAATGGAGCAATAAAAACCAAAACTTCCTGTCAAAATTACCCATACACACAAACTGCTATGACTCAAGATGTGACCTCGAAATAATAAATTTGAAGCAATTCTGAAATTCTGGTCGATTTGAGTTATTATGTGGTGAACATGTGTGCTTGCATTGGGGGAGCACGAAATACACAGCTTCTTTGAGACGCATTTTTTAGGATTCCAAATATGGTATAAAAATCAAAATTTTGCACATTCACATTTAAGGTAAAAAGCAATGTAATGGGACGAACATCCACAATCAAGTGGATGTTTATGGCTACAATTAAAAAAAAGTAAACTAAAAAAGTGCAGTCCCTTCCATTTACATTCAGAAAAAGAACTATAACTTGTTTTCTCAATGTAGGAGATACAGATGCTTATTAGTAGTTACTGTAATGTTTTTCTATATAAACAAATTTAAAAGGTCATTCAAAAGCTCTTATCCGCATTATTTAATAATTCCACAAGCTTAATTGCTAAATTGAAGAGATGGATAGTAATTGTCAAAAACAGTTTAATCTTTTTGTGCACCATCCACAAATGTAATAAATTTTCACAAGAAAGTTGTAAATTATTAAGTTTAGCATCAAGACATGTATTGGGACTTCTAGAAAATAGACAAGGGATAATTAAAAACGTTTTAAATAGATAATTTTGACGAGTGTAGCTGGTCACAAGCAATAATTTACAGGATATTTGTGGAAAACAAGATATTTTGCTTAACTAATTTGATCTATCACCATTTACGGATATATTTGATTCACCAAGAAAGTCATAAACCGTGCAGTTTAACACAAATATTATTTGGAAGACATTCATGAAAACACATTCCTCACATTTAAACAGGCCTGTGTTGTGGGAGAACTATGAAAAACGGAATCATATCAAGAAAAGGGCCATAAAACAGTAAACAACAAATCAAAAAATGGAGCATGCATGCATTGCATAACGTACACTTATCCTTCTACCACTTCTTTTTTCTATAGAAGGCAGCTCTTGTTGCGGTAAACAGCAATTTCAAGCGGTGAAGGGTCAGTATGCAACAATATTTTCAGAAACTACATTTTTGAAAACATGCAGTACAAACTATAACAGTAACAATCGCCCCTATATAAACTTCGCACTTCAAGGAAATTTCAAGCACTAAAAAAGGGATCGCAAGTGATATAACCAAAAAAAGGTATATCAAGATTACTTTTGCTTTGTTTCTTCCTTATGTTACTGCTTCACGGTTTCTCTCATTTTTTTTCTGTTCAACTTTCTTTCTTTAGATATCAAATAAGGAACTTCGAAGAGATAAAAACACTTACATGCTTTTCTCTAGGCAATTTAAACTTCGGTGGAGGCAACTTAACAAGTGGACCATCTATATTTTCAGTAGAAGGCAAACTAAAGAGACCAGCTGCAATAGCTTGAACTAGCTCAGTTCCCTTTCTTATACATTCCTTCACCAATTCCTCCCTATCAAAATTATAAATTACAGCAAAATAAGTCCAAATGCGAAAAAGCAGCAAAATTATCTCTTAAAAACAAGAATCCACTGCTATTCTCATAGAACAACCATATAAATCAACAGCTAATTGCATAACAACATTAAATTGTGTTCCCGATAAAGAAAACAATTACATTACTTAAAAAAGGAACAAAATGACGGCATAAATTCGAATACAAGATGGATACCTGGAAGAAGGGGCAGAGGGAAAATTGTGATGAGGGTCAAAAGCCAAGAGATGTCCGAGATCGACGTCGTATTGCGGTTGCTGTTGCTCCTGCTGCGGGGTTTCAGTTTCCATTCGGAAAATGATTTTCAGTTAGTGAGATATAAGCTACCTATCTCTGCTGCACAAAACCCTAGACAGTCCAATAAGTTGTTCAGGAAGAAGAAGGGAAAAAAGAGAATTAGGGTTTATCACGGAGGTTTATAATTAGTTTTTGTTTTTCTTGTTTCCTACATTTTTGTTGGGCTTTTGAGATCGAGATCGATGCAGTTAAATTGGGCCATCACCGTTGGGTTTAGACCTATTTACGTAGCTGTATTGTTTTAGAAAGGCAAAAGGCTCATTTTAACCCCTGAAGTTAGAACAAAAGAATCAATAAGCCCCTGCGATCGAAGTTTGCTCACTTTAGCTCCTGAGATTGTCCAAAATGGCTCAAATCACACCGAACAATGACTCTGTTAATCTTTTCCTGTCTAGTGATGATGTGGCATATATAAAAAAAGTACAAACACATCCTTAATGTGTAAAATACTTAACAATTTTGTTTAACCATTTACACCCCCTTCTTCATTTAAATATATATAATTAAATAATTTAAAATTCAAATATTTATTAAAACAATCGAAATTCAATAAAACACGTGGACACCTAATTAAACATTTCAAAACCCAATTAAATAAATCAAAATTCAATTAAACCAATCAAAAATTTTAATCTAATTAAATCAATTGAATTAAAATATTCCTAAAATGCCGCTAGTTTTTCCTCAAATCGATTTAGAAATTTAATTATTTTTTAATTTTTTTAATCGGAGTTCGTCTTCTCTGGTAAAGAACAGACCCACGAGAACATACATGATGTGGGTCTGTTCATTGAAATGTATTTAAGACTTCGAGTAAGTGATGGAGCTAAGCATGAGGTATTTGTACGTCCACCAATCGAAAGTGGTCGGTGTAAGCTTATTGAAAGACAAAAATGTGATTTTAAACTTTGCTCTGATCAATATGAAAAAAATATTGATTATAATTTCTTGATTTAAAATTTATTTTCCGACTAAATATTCTGACTACGTCACTCATTTGAGTCACCCATTTTTCTGTAAAAATTAATTTGAGTGCTACATTATTTATTTTTATTGAGATATGTTATTGAAGTAGTATTTGCAAAAATATTATCAAAATTTAGTTTAATTTTGTTAAGTTTGAAATTAAATATTAAAATTTAAAGATATATAAAAGTTCAATTTTTTTTTAATAGGTTAACTCAAAAAATATTATGAAAATCTTTTACCATTTAGTTAAAATATTTGTTTCCTTTAATCCTATCAAGATGAATTAACTGATTGGATTTCAAATTTTAAAACTATTTAATATATCCCTCTCAAAATATAAATAAATTACTCAATTCTCTTAGAGCAAAAATTACTTTTAAATATGAAATAATTTAAAAAGAATTTTAAATACTGATTACTTTTTTTTAGAATTCATCAAACTTCATTAATCGAATATGAAACAGTTACATTTGTAAGAAATTCGGAAAAATTCGAAAACTAAACTCGATGACCTGACATGGAACAGACAACATGCTGCCTGATTCGCAGATCTACTTACGAAAATAAAAAATAAATTATCTAACTGTTTCGCCAATAAAGTACCGTATTCGCTCAATCTATCATCACCCGCAAACTGATTAATGAAATCAGAAACTACAACCGTGACATCGGATACAACCAACATATGAAAACCCTTCATAAAAAAAGGACAACAACCTTTCACATAAAAAGGACAACAAACCCTTCATATAGAAAAGGACAAAATAAAATTCTCAAAATAAAATACAATATTAAAATAATAAAAAACTATTATAGCTCATGAACAATTTTATCTTTGTTGTTGAAAGATCTCCAATTTATCTTTGATTCTTGATTTATGAAAATTTTAATTGGATTTGCGCTTCATCAATAAATGTTAATCCATCAAGAAAAAAATGAAAAAAATAGGCTACTTATTATAATATATGAAATTAAAATAACATAAAAGAAAAGATAGGTACTGTCAACGGCATTATCTAAACCATTGACGACAGCTGAAGATGAATTGAGAAAAGAGTTATGAACGGTTAGGATTTTTTCAGAGAAAAAAAAGAGAAGAGAGGCTAGGGTTAAATATAGTTATAGAGTTTTAATAATGCATATGCTAGGAAAATAATAGTAAAAATTAGTTTTTTTTTTTATGTATATGTTGAGAAAATGGATTAAAAGAAACCCAAAAGATAAAACAAAAACCCAAACGCGTCCTTTTAACCAAAATCAATTGTATAAATAAATTAAAGAATATGATTTTCGCAGGTATTAAGTCTTTTTCTTTCTATTTTTTATCTGAAAATCCTAAATCATGAAACCCTAATCCATAATTTCTCGCAACAATACCCTAATTAATCCAGATCCATCTCTAAAGCTCAAATTTCTATTATTTTACCACCATCATATCTTCTCCAATCTAATAAAATTGTCATCTTTTGACATCAATGTCAACTGGGTATTGAATATTTAATCAATTAATCGTTAGGGTTTGCTTGATTTTGTTTTTATATCGTTATTAATCTTTCCAATTTCCATGGATGGGAACAAAGATGACGCCGTGAAGTGTTTAAAAATCGGAAAAGATGCACTGGAATCGGGCGACCGCGCCCGTGCTTTAAAGTTCATCGGGAAAGCTCGCCGCCTCGATCCAACTCTTGCAGTTGATGATCTTTTATCAACGATTGAGAATGAAGGATCGCCGGATCAAACGGCTGCGAGTACTAACGGACCTACCGATAGCACAACAACAGCAGCACCCAATACTGAATCAAAGGTCAGACATAGGGGTCCTGTAACTGGGTCATCTTCATCTGCCTCTGCGTCATCCTCTACTGCCACGTATACAGAAGAGCAGATCACAATTGTGAGGCAAATTAAGAAAAAGAAAGATTTCTATGATATATTAGGGTTGGAGAAGACTTGTACCGTTGATGATGTCAGAAAAGCTTATCGGAAATTGTCTCTTAAAGTCCATCCTGATAAGAATAAGGCGCCCGGTGCTGAAGAAGCATTTAAAGCTGTTTCTAAAGCGTTTCAGTGTCTTAGTGATGAAGACAGCCGGAAAAAATATGATGTTACGGGCAGTGATGAGCCTGTTTATGAGAGAAGGGCGGCTAATAGGCATCACGGTGGATATCATAACGGGTATTATGATGATTTTGATCCTGATGAGATTTTCAGGCAGTTTTTCTTCGGGGGAAGGCCTCCTGCTACTACCCAGTTTAGGAGTTTTAACTTCGGGGGAGGTATGGGACCAAGAACTGGCGGTGACCAGTCATCTGGGTTTAATATGCGTGCATTGCTTCAGTTGCTCCCTGTTCTTGTTATCCTGCTTTTGAACTTTTTGCCATCTTCCGAGCCAATTTACTCGCTTTCTAGGTCGTATCCTTATGAATATAGGGTAACTACTCCAAAGGGGGTCAACTTTTATGTGAAGAGTACTAGGTTTGAGCAGGATTATCCGTTGCATAGCCATGAAAGGGCAGCATTGGAAGCAAAAGTGGAGAGGGATTACGTGTCTATTCTTTCACAGAATTGCAGGTTTGAGGTGCAGAGGCAGCAATGGGGTTTTGTAAGGGAGACTCCTCATTGTGAGATGTTGCAGCAGTTTCAATCTGGGGCCACTACGGCTTGATGAGTTGGAATTAACTATTAAGGTTACATTTTGATATTTGTTTAGAGTTTATTATTTAAACTGTTATGATGTAATGTTGATAGATTAAGGCCAATAAGTTTTCTTCCAATTTTATTACCTGCAAATTTTATCAACAATATTATATATCTTGTGATGTATCTGGCATATGAGATTTTTATATAACGTGTCCCTATTAGAATAGCTTCTGCTTTTTCTCATGTATAATATATGTACTCGTAATTATTTCCAGATTATATTCATATGGTGACTGATTCTGTTTGTGGTGGCAATTCTTCTATTTTGGATTCTCATGCAGTACTCGATCAAAATACCAAGTCGCATGATAGAGTAGGATTTAACTTGTGAATCTTTTTATATTCACCAACAATAGTCTTGAAATTGTTTTGGCTGTACGCTGTGGTAAATACATTAGTTTGTTACATGAAATTCAACTAGAAAGTTGCTGTTGCAAATTTGCAATAATATGAGTATGTAACGCGAAAATGATTCTTTAAAGATTTGGTGGAGAGATGATTACTATTGATTGCCGAAACTTTTTGGCTTTTTTGCGTGTGCATTTTTTCCTTTGTGGATAGGTAAAAGGTTAAGTTCTGAAAAACGCAGATGATATTTTATCATAGCTCGCTCAGGAGTTTTTGGGAGTATACTTTAGTATTATAGTGTGGTGATATATGGTTCAAGTTGATGCACATTTGATGTTAATAGAGTACACCACCGGTATGGATCTCCTGTTTAATCTAGCTATAACTTAATGTTATTTCATGAACATAGATTAAGTTTCCAACCGTTTTGCATCCAATGACCAAGCTTCTATCACTACACTACTGTGGACTCATGTACTGTTCATGAATTTTTCATGATTATGCACCACTGACGGCCTATGTTGTTCATGAAGTTTACAAATTTTAGATATATGAAATTCAGAGTTTTCAACTTGATTATTTTATATCACTATTTCGCGATATGCTTTTCATGAATGCTGTTTATGAGCTTTAGAACTTGACGTGTTTGCATAATTATGTCCCAGGGTGCTTATTAGGTTATTTGCATGTGGTTTTAAGAGTTTAGATGCAACCTTTTCCCACACCATATAATATCCTAAGAATCACTTGACGTGAGGTTGGTCTAGGCAATTGAGGTATTATTATAGCTAATTGATTTGATTGTATGTATGGACTTGATTAAGTTGTGGTTTGTGCTGTTGTGCTATCTAGGTTAAACCAATGAGTTATTCCTTATTTCCTGAAGATTCTTCTAAGAACCATTTATTCATTTGTTAATGTTTCATGTATCCAGGGAACTCACACGAGAAATCTTTGCTGTTTAGAGATAACAGGCTACTAACTTGTATATTTAGCTCAGGTTTGTGAATTAGCATCCCTGTCTGCAAATAATGTTTCTTAACTCGGCTAATTAATGCAGAAAAATAAAGTTCATGAACTCTCTGTGATTCGTAGGTTAATAGAAATAAAGTTCCAGTACCGTCTATTTGTTTTGTTAATGTCCAGATTTACTTGCTGCACATATATTTTCATATGCTGACTGTTTTCATGCTATACTCGATCGGAATAGTAAGTCACATGACAGAGTTCTGTGAATTTTATATTTACCAACATTTTTCTTGAAATTGTTTTGCCTGTCCATTGTAGTAAATTTTATTAATTTGTTACCTGAAATTCAACTAGAAGTTTGTTGCTGCAATAATATGAGTATGTTACGTGGAAATGAATTCTTAAGATTTGGTAGAGAGAAAATCACTATTGATTGCTGAACCTTTTCGTCCTATCATTTGCATGCAATTTTTTCCTTTGGTGAATAGGTAAAATGTTGAGTTTTGAAAAATATAGATCGTATTTTATCATAGCTCGCAGAGGTATTTGGGAGCATACTTCAGCATTATCATGTGCAGTGATACGTTACGTGGTTTTCTAGTTGACTGTGCATTTGATGGTAATTGAGTGCACCTCTTTCATATATAGGAAGTTCAGAGTTTTCAACTTGATGGTTTTACATCACTATTTAGCGGTATGTGTTTGCATGAATGATTTTTACGAGGTTTAGAAGTTGATGGCCGGTGCTTTATCACTCAAAGCGGTTAAATTCACATTGTATTTGTGAGTTTATGTCATGAGTCCATGCTTATCGGGTTTTATAGCTACTAAAATGATTGGTGCTGTTGGTATGGACTTGAAATTAGTCTGTAGTGTTTTGCTATCTAGGTTAAACCAATGAGAGTTGTTCTTCATTTCTTGAAGATTCTTCTGAAACCATATATTTAGCTCGAAGTACCAATGTATCCTTCCTGACTGAATAGTCTTTTATGATTCAACAAACTGATGCAGATAAATAAAGTTATTGAATTGAATGCAATTCATAAGTTGATAGAAAGTAGCAAGTCTTTTGACGGAGCTCATGTAGGAAGTTACTGCCTTTTCTATCTTTAGCTCATATATTTGTGAATTTAGCAAATTTAACAGACAAGTCAAGTTCGTCGGAAGTTTTGATAACTGATTCGCGTATGCTTTTAATGAGCAAATGATCGATACTTCGGTTTTATCAGAATCGCAATTAGAGTTCTTGTAGACAAACAGCCGTTCCTCTTGAAGTGATTTGTAGATACAAATTACAATAACCAGTTAATAATAATGCATGAATGTATTAGGATGAATATAATCCCCATTCATTTGATATGATGTATTCGAACAAAGTTAATAATAAATTAAACTCTTAATATAACATTTAGATAATTCTCCAGTTACAAATTTCATTTAAAATCTTAAAACAAACTTACTCAATTTTTAAAAAGATGTAATCGAACGAAACTAATTTTCTTTGTTACTTTTTTCAAAATAAAAATAAATTAAATTTGAAAGAAATATATTTTTAAATCAAATTGAACCAGTCGGTTCGGTCAATTCTATTGGTTCGGATTATATTACAACTTAACTAAATCCGTTTATGCTCAAAATCGAACCGAAAACCCAAATATTTTGTAAAATCAAATCAAACCGAACTAAATTTTTTCATTTTTTTAAATTTAATCTAAACCGAAATTTTGGTTTTCAAAAACCGAATTGAACCAAATTAGCTAATTTTTTTATGTCCAAAACCACACCGAACTAAAGAATGGAATGTTTGAGTGTTTATCCCACACAACGGATGTGTGTTTATCCCACACAACGGATGTGCCACGTCATTTTTACAACAAGCCAATAATCACTTGTAATAGGAAATCTTTATTTGTTGATTATTTGTTTATCATTAAACATTTGCACATGGTTAACACCTCATTGGTTTGTTGCACGAATGACGTGGCGCAACCGTTGCGTTATATAATTATTCGGAATGTTTTATAATATCAAGGCGAACCAAATTTTTTTTATTAAAAAAAAAACTGAATTGAACCAAAATTTTAAAGAATTATTTTTTCAAACCAAATCGAACATTTGGTCATTTTTAGCTTGGTTATTGTTCAAAAGACTTAAATTTTGAGCAAATATTTTTTACTCATACATACAGCACCATCAAATAAGTTGCACCAACTCCTAGGCTATGTCGGATTATTCACAGTATAGGAATGGAAATGTGATCATGTTTCATTATCAATAAATTAAATGTTAATACAGTTGTGTTATATTCGATTATTATATATTAGTGTAGTAGAAATACCAAACATGAAATTTGGCTCTGTATATTATGCTACAAAATCTACAAACGCTGAACTGTGCTGCTCCAAAAGAAAGTGTTTATATGCTACTAACAAGTCTTGAGCTCTTTGTTTCACTAGTCCTTCGATGTAACTGCAACCAACCCCAACACACCCACGACTATATACTGCACGCCATACCCGTAAAGAAGATTAAATGTAAGCGTTACTTATGTATTGAAACTAATCTGCAAGCAAAAATGTACTTTTATATTTATGTTAATGGAGAGTGCAGAAGCTTTTCAGAATACCTTGATAAGTGGCTTCTCGGTCATTATAATTGTCACCCATCCAACATAAGGAAAGAATCTGCAGAAACAGATAATCAAACATTACAAAGCACAATTAGTATTATGTTGCATAAAACCCAACAAATTACAATAATCGGAATATCATAGTATATGAGAAATGCATCCAGAATTCAGCTCACGGTCCCTCATAACATGCCAACACAAGTTCGGATTCTGTAGCAACTCATATCAGCGATGCAGAATCACGTTTTAAGATTGTTTCGCAAAATGACAAGTATTTTTAGAATAAAAACAAAGACATTTATCATTAAATTTGGTATATACCCAACAGCTCGTCCCATGACATCTTGCGGTTTCAACCAATTCTGGCCATCAGCATATAAAACTGTATCATCCATGTCGTTGTTGTCTCCTGATAAAGATTGACAATCAATAAGAAAATCATGGATATCCTGAAAGAATAACAACTGAAACTAGAACCATAAATTGAAAGATCAAAAGAGTCCAGATGCAATTGAGAGCACTTCCAGTATGCTTTTGTCGATGCATATGTGGCTTAAATAGTTATGCCCCTTCAATATTATTCTTCACTGAAGTTTTGGATCAATACTTTATAGTTGCATACAAAGGAGGGGAACAATCACTAATATTATCCTTAAAATAAAAGAAATGCAACTACGTGAATTATAGAACATTGTACCCTTTGTGAGAATATCAGCATCTCCAGAACCCCGTCGCTCATGTACCTAAGAAGGAATAAAGGAAGCAAAATACATAAATGGGTAGTTAACATTGTAACATCAAATTACAACACATTTTAATTTAGAATAACAGGAGCAACGTCTGATTCACTAGTTACAGTTTGTTTTTTTACTTTTGATTGCTGGGACAATGTTAGCATTTCGAGAGAGAAAAATTCAAAAAACACCTTTACCAAAAGACAGAGGATGATATCCTAAATTTTACTTCGAGTTCATCCGCCCTGAGTTATGATTAACACAGTGCTAGTACCAATAAAAAGAAAACATATTTGAAAATTTGCAGAATGTCATCAATCCAAAAGTCCATAGGAAAGGTTATTCAGATTTCATGTATGAATCAACAGGTTTACATATTTTTCATTTGCGAAACACCAAATTTTTTGCATGATGCCCATGATCTATAATGCTGTCATCATAACGTATAACATATTTGTTGACTGGATATAAAACAAGGCATAAGATGAAAGGCAATGTTGACTGGAAAAATAAGATCGCACACATATTTTACCTCAATCACTCGATGGACAATTGGAATTTCTTCTCCCTAAAAAAGAGTGCAGAAGATATGTTAACACCAGAACCTACTTTATAAGTAAATGACCGTAGTGATAAATAATGCAGACCAGCAGAAGGAAAGAAACATAGGAAACTAAAGAATAGAGTAATTAAATCTTGCTATAACACAGCAGTTAAACACAAAGGGTAAGAAAAAGTTCATAACAAGCAAGTGCTAATATATACCCAGTGCTCAACATGCGTTTCATTAGCCACAGAGCAAATTCGAAGATATATTGTCCCCTCGAAAGAGCTCAATCATATACTGCATAGAGATTGGATTAGGTTATAATCAAGTGGATCCTATTCCTGAAATTGCTAGCTATGTAAGCTCATGGAGTATTTCCTTTGGGGTACATATAGAAAGCTACTTAGTATCATTCTGACCAAGAAGTCACATGTTCAAACTTCAAACCCTCGAATCAGCATCTTTGTAATTCAAGGAGAAGGCAAATCTAATCTTTCCTAAACATGGAGAGCCTCATCTATCTAACATGAACACGCTAAAATGAAAAAACCGAAATGGGATGGGCTAATAGGTTAAGAATACAGAGTTTTTGAGGTTCATAAAGGTTTTCAAAACAGCATTGAGTCTGAGTGAGATGGATGAACAGCGTACCTCTACATTAAACACAACAATTTCCCCTGCCCGAATAGGATCCTTACTGGCATGCAAAAACAAAATATCACCCTGCAAACCAATAACAAATTATGACCCTGCAATAACAACAAAACGAAGAGTAAAATTTCGCCTAAAGAGAGACTAACTCGTTGGAAAGCAGGTTCCATACTTTCAGAAATCACAACTACGAGCGGCGACTCAGTACCAGTAATACACATCAACGCTTTCCATATCATTATTGTTGAAGCAACAATCAACCCTGCAACCAAATTGTGCACCATTTCAATAATAAGAAAAAAAACACATTAAAATAAGTAATCCCGCAAATGTATATAAATGAAAATGAAAATGAAAATTAAAGAACTGAGAGAAACAAAAACAAAGAAAAGCCCAAAATTTGATGTAATAAATGCATTACAGAGAGACGAACCGAGATTAATGGTTTGCGAGAGAGTTTGTCTGATGTGAATAGATTTGATAGAGTCGATGGTGTTTGCTACGATGCCCATATCCAGTTTCTTTGCAATGCAATCCTTAAGAACGCTGCCAGTTTTCTCAGCGGGCAAGTTCGTATTTTTCTTCGACTAATTGAGCAGCAATTTTTTTTGGTCAAAACTAAATGTAGTCGAGTACATTAGATTTTTCATGAGAGTGGGTCGCACTACAGTTGTTGCAGTGTCGTGGCAAATCCACTTATGTAACGACATCTGTCGTTGTGTTAAAAATCTAACAGGTGCCTTTTGATTAGCGTTTGAAAAAACAAAAAAGACAAAACCAATAAGAAGGTCTCTCTAATTTGCCAGTTTTGTTTGAGAAACCACTATCTCAAAATTGCTTATGTTTGAGTCCCTATGCAAAATTCTAATTTTCAGGTCTTTTTAAGGGATTGGAGAAATAAAAAAATTATAAATAAAGGAACTGGAGAAAATTAAAAAAACTTGAAAATCAAAAAATATGCAAATAAAAAGACCGAAAAAACAAAAAAATAGTATAAAGATTTCTTGAACAAAAATAATACTCCCTCCATTCCGTTTAAGAAGGGACAAATAAATTTTATATAAAAATTAATAAAATAAAATAATATTTTATTTTGTCATGCTTACCCTTATTAATTAGTATAGTTTGTCCTAATAATAAATGTATTGAAAATTGAATTGCATTTAATGCATATTGAAATAACTAAAGGATAAAAGTGGAAGTTCAATATAAATTGGCACAGAAAACACGATATGACATTCTTAAATGAGATAAATAAAAATGGGATATGTCCCTTCTTAAACGGGACGGAGTGAATATAATATAAAGGCCTCTAAATGAGTTTAGCCAAAAAAAATTCTTTGGCTTGGAGAATGAAACACATTCAATTACTTGATTCATTTATTAGAAATTTAATAATAAATTATTCATATTTTAAATAATATTGTATTTAAAATTTGTTAAATATATTTTAAAATTATAGGGGTACGACCCTATATTTATAATTAAAAAATTCAAAAGTGAATGAGGGCGGTGGCTTAACCTAAATCTTTCTCACTAAAAATTATGTTAAATTTTAATAAATGATTTTTTTGTCATTATCATGAGGTGTTCTAAACGGATCTCAACTATGAGACATTCCACATTCAGACGAATACTCACTCGAACCGGGAAGTCTCATGATAATTGATGCTCGGTCGTTGATGAAAACTTTTAGCAAAAACGCGTGCTTTATGGGCCTAAACTAAATGGTTAAGGCGTCTCCAGTGTATCAAAAGATCATGGATTCGAATCCTGCCTCCATAATAAACAACTAACAAACTGAGACTCTACGAGTCGTGTTCTATTTTTGTTAGAAAAATGGTGCCATCTGGATTACGCTTAATGCGATGAACCCATTTGCAGCCGATAATATTCTGAGAAGAAAATGGCACAAGATCCCAAGTGTGGTTAGCAAGAAGAGCATTGATTCCATCTGTCATTACGGTTCGCCAATTTTCATCCTTAACAACTTGAGTATAAGTTTGCGGTATCTGAAGAAGCAACAGCTTGATAAATCTTGGGTGTAAGACAACCCTTTTGTGTCCTTGTAATCATATTATAGGTTTTGTGGATAATATTTGTTCGTGTTCCTTCGCTTAGTGGAGATGGATTTGAATGTGAACCGGAAGCAGAAGCTAAAGGAATTCTATGAGATTTTCAATTGGTGTTGATTACAATGGAGGGGATGATAATACCGATGTGTTGGAGTTGGGTGAGGAGATAAAATGAGCTGGTGAAGTTTGTTTATTAGCTGGAGATGAGTTTATTAAGATAGAGATTTGAGATTGTTTGGATGAAATTTTTTCGATAAAGTATTAAAAAATGTTTTTTCGAAATAAAAAAAGAAAAAGAAAACTAGTTTTTGCTTAGCAAATAGAAAAGCTATTCATTCACGGTGCAACTGTGTATACAACAGTCACATGCGAGAGTTTAACAGTTGCCCAGAGTTGTCGTAGCCGGAAGAGCCATACATTCATTACTTGCTCGGTCAAGGGCGAGCAACTGTTAGGTGCAATAATTTATGGGTCTTTATTGCTAGTTGTGCAATAATTGAAAAATTTTTATTTTTCTTTCATATGTGTAAATTAGGTGGAAGTTTTTAAATAATTAACGCATTAATTTTAGAGATTGATTTCACGCACATAACAGACATCCATTCAGGTCAGGGACTTGAACTTGCGAAACCGTGGAGTTGAAGGACCAAAAAAAGATAAAAATTAGTTTAAGGGTTAGATAATCAAAAGTAGTATAGTTTAAAAATCTGAAAATGAGTTTTTACTAAATTAAAGGGCTTAAGTGACCTTTCTTGAATGTCATACAATCAAAATTTATGGCTAAGTGGACATGATATGCTGTGGGTAAAATGGGCCCAGCCTGCAAAACCAACAGGTTTGGCCGTTATGGACCTATGGTAAATTGAAACCTCTAATATCCTGAGTTAACTCGGCCCGGCCTACAAAAAAATCTCAAAGATTTGGGTAAAAAATAACTAGCTCTAAATTGTCTCATAAAAAAAAAACTCTTCACAATAACAATATCTTTAAATATCAGGGTTAGGTAGCCACCTGTATATTGGTCCCTCTCAAAATTCCTTAAACCCTTTCACTAGCAAAGCAAACCCTAGCCTCCTCCTCTTTACAAAATGGTAATTTAATTTCTGATTTGTTCGTAGTTATAAGGATTCATGAAGCTTAATTGTGGATTGACTTATTGATTTTTGATTTTGCAGACTGGAGAAACAGTAAACCCTAAAGCATACCCACTTGCAGATGCGCAGTTGTCCATAACCATATTGGATCTTGTTCAACAAGCTGCTAATTACAAGCAACTCAAAAAAGGAGCTAATGAAGGTTTTTAATTTTTTTCGTTTGTCTTGTTTTTGTTGATTTTAGTACATTTCTGATCAATGTTTGGTTCGGTTTGGTTTCAGCTACTAAGACCCTTAATAGGGGTATCTCTGAGTTTGTTGTGATGGCTGCCGATACTGAACCTATCGAGATTCTTTTGCATCTTCCGTTGCTTGCGGAGGATAAGGTTTGTTCAAACTGAACTAAACCGAACGTAGTCATTTCATTTGTTTTTTTTATTCTGTTCGGTTTGTATAGAAAGTGAAAAGAAATTACCTTACTTTTAAACCAAAACGAATGGAGAAACCAATTCTTTTATAATTTTAAACCGAACTGAATTTGTGGGTTTAGTTCTGCTAGTTTAGTTTGTGCACACCTTTAGTCTCTGAGTTCAAAATCATAGTTAATAGTTGAAGTGTGACCTCTAAAGAGCAGATTAAACAAACGGCAGAGTTATCCAAAAGTCTGTAGAATTGCATAAAAAGAAAGTGTAGAGTTTCAATCAGTTACGAACTATAACTAATTGAAGTTGTTGGTTTTGTTGTTTTGGTTTCAGTTCTATATATTTGATGACTCTAAATGTTTTTGTAATTTGAACTGGAATGTAAAAATCTGCAAGCATTTTTACAATTTGATTAAGGTTTTGAATTTATATGCGACTCTTAGTTGTTTCTGAACATTTTCCATGCTTTTAATTGAAGTATATTCACTTGAATATTTAAAGAACAATGTCCTGATTTTAGTTGTGTAAATGTTCAAAATCATTTTAAGTTTTAACTATATACATATATTTTAATTTATTGATTTTGACGCTTTACTAGCTATCAAAAAATATCCACTCTATGTTTATGGAATATTACTCCGACTTTTAGTTATGTAATCTTTGGATATTTTGAGCTCACGAACTAACTGCTTAGTCTTATGTGACTATGTCAATTCATTGTCCGCTATCTCCATTAATTTCACTTTTACATTAACCGCATTTGTTGTTATGTTGCTAAGTTAGACGAGAGGTTAACTTTAGTTGAATACATGATGTATTTAGTAAAAGCCTTGAGTCTATATCTGAAGTATACATATATGCGTTAATTGTTGTTGTGTCTTAGAATATAGAAATTGAAATCTTCTTGTTTGCTTTTTTAATTAATGCATGTTACAGTCAGTTTTGTACTTATATTTTTTCTCCAGAATCAAATTGCTCATTTAACCTTGTTCATGTTGCAGAATGTGCCATATGTATTTGTCCCTTCAAAGCAAGCGCTTGGCCGAGCTTGTGGTGTCACAAGACCAGTTATTGCTGCTTCCGTCACAACAAACGAGGGCAGTCAATTAAGGTCTCAGATACAACAGCTCAAGGTATTTTTCTTAATCATATAATTTGATTCCTTTGGCTATTTCACGGGGCATTTAAGTAAGAAATCTGAATATTTTGTTTGTAAATGCAGGATGCCATTGAAAAGCTATTGATATAAACATTTCAGTACGTGCATTGGTGTGATGGGCCTACTCCAGTGGAGGCTTTGACTGATGAAGTTGTATCATTAGAGAACAAAGCTTTTATTTTTATATGATATTAAGATTCTTGGTTTTATCAGCTTATTATGTATTATGAGAAAGATTACTCGGATGAAGTTTTGCCAGAACTTGAGAAAGTTGTGAGGTTATTATGTCATATTTAATGCGAGTTATTTTCTTGTTGATGCCTAGAAATCAAAGACAACTTATTAACAGTTATTTGGCGTACAACAAAAAAAAGATTTTGTCCGCAAATTGAAATTTAATAACATTAACAATAAAAGTGAGGACATTCTATTTCAATTAAAAAACTCGCATCCAAGTCTACAGTTTAGGGTTTTCTATATAAATGTCCTTTTTTTGCTGGTTGTGGGTGAGGAGGGATTGAAAACATGTTTAATTTAGATTGACAAAATCATACGCTTATATGAAATTACGTGCTATGGTTCGAATTCATAGTCAATTTTATTTTTGATAAGAGCAGTTGGCAAGTGAGTTTTCATATCCGAAATAGTGTGAAAAGAAGGTTCAACCCCAAGGTGTTCAAAAATAGTAAGATTAGTGAGTTTTCTTTCTGGATGGGGATGTGTATATATGAACTCAGTTCCTCTAGATCAAACCAAATCATATACATTTGAATACATTATGGTTTATGATCATATTACAGATGGTCCCGTTTTTCTTGTTTAAACAGCATTCCATGTAGTTAGGCCATTATAACGCTAAACACTATCAGTGCAAGTTTTATGCAAAAAAATGGATTAAATTAGTCAGATTCTCTCCAAAAGCAACAATTATTTTAACATCAGTGGTTTGTGCTAAAATCTTCCATACAAACATTATCACTGTTAGTGATATATTTCCAGCGGAATCTGGTTGCTTTGCCCCAGTCAAGTATGCAGTGTAACTTTCAATGCTGAATTAGTGTATATTGGATAATGATTGAGTGCAATTAATCATCAAGTGGTCGTGCCGGAGTGGTTATCGGGCATGACTAGAAATCATGTGGGCTTTGCCCGCGCAGGTTCGAATCCTGCCGACCACGATTTTGCTTTTATGTTCCCCATCTAAATTAGGAACATTAGGCTGTGAAAAGGTATGCTATTTAATTTGATTTTTTCTTTTATTAATTCTTAAGTTTAATTTGTAAAAATCTTGTTATATGGCTGCTTAAATCCCAAAAATTAAGTAATATGTGAAGAAAATGAGCTCTTGGTCACTAGGTCAAGTATAGAATTTTAGATTTATTTTTAATAATTGAGGAGGGAGAGTATTTGTTGAAGTAAGTGAACCCATGACATTGACAATTTTCTGTCCAACGCTTATATTATTTGAGAATCATTAGTATAGATTTAATTTGCATTAAATATATAATATTTTTCTGAGTTTTTAATTATAGTTTATTGTTTGATGTTACAATTCAACTTTAAAATTATACTTCAATTATTTTAGCTGTCGGTTTATCATAAATTGATAATATTGAAAATAATTCTATTTATTAAGCCATTAATGAAGGATGGTTTAGTTTTATAAATTGAATAGTCTATTTTTTTAAAAGGGATTGAATTGTATATTTAATGGAATGAATAAATAAAAGACCAATAATATAATATAAAAGTCATCTAAAAATCACAAAGTGTTGTCTATTTATAAATAAATACATTTAAAAAAAATAGACAATTAAAGAAAAAGTGAAAGCATCTGTTGGTTTGAATCAAACGAACCGACCAAGTAAAGTTTATCAAATTATAAATAGAACTGAACTATAGGATCCGATCACATAAAATATTGGTTTGGTTTAATTTGGTTAGGGTACCAATGTTTTTTGTTTACTTTTTTGAATTTTATTTTATTTTAAAATTAACCTTAATATAACGATATTTTTGTCTATTAATTTTCCATATACGATTATTAGCAAATTAACAAATAAAGACTGTGTTTTTATATATTTTTTGCTCCAGTTATTTCGGTTTTTAAAATGTCCAAACCAATTCAAAAACCGAAAATCGAACTTCTAAAGTACAAATTAAACTAAACCATATTTTTTAAACACCAAATTATCACTACAATTTTGGTTAGATTCAATTCGGTTTTATGATTCGATTCGGTTTTTATGTATCCTTTCTTGGCATATTTCCTTTGTGGAAAATTTAAATTGAATCTAATTGTCCTTGTACACTATCTCGAGCAAATTAGAAGAAAAAATAAGTATCGTCATTTCTATAAGATTACATTTTTTCTAATCAATTTCTTTTTTATAATACAAAGTACATAAGGTGTCTTTTGATGAGTATTGTGGAGCAACACTTTTAAACTTTTCATATTCACACAATTACCACCGTAGCAGATAGGTGCCATACGGAAGATAAAGTTTTCAACATTGAATTTTAATCGGCTATATACATGAATGTGATTTTAACCGCAACCTTATTTAAACCAAAGAGCAACTTACCAATTCAAATATGTTTGAAGATTTTTTAAAGGATTGCAACACAATAACTTTTGTAGGAGGCCACCCACTTTAATACCGCTCTAGTTGAAGCAAATTATATCAAAGTAAAAAGACCAACTCTCTCCAAGTAATTCTTACTCTAAAAATACCTCTATCCCATGAAAATAAAAAGAAGCAATGACTACGAGTTCAAAATTGTCACCACCTCTTGAGGGGCGGCTGTAAAGTTGCCATATTTCATAAAGCTAAGGCTCTCTCTCAAAAATTTCATTTCTGATCCCAAGTAATCCGCCATGCTACATATCTCCTGAGATTGTGGATGAGACTTATCTCCTGAAGAAAATGCATACAAACTCAAAGCTGCATCAATATCACAAACATCCACCCAGCTATACCCTACTTCCTTCTTCACTCCCTTTTCTCTCATACCTTTCCTTAACTTCGCCACTTCTTTCCATTGCCCCTTATCAGCATACAAGTTAGACAATAACACATACGAGCCGGATTCTGCCGGCTCCATTGATATCAAAGCATCAGCTACCCTTTCTCCCATTTCTACATTTCCATGTATTCTACAAGCTCCTAACAAGCTCTGCAATACGGATAATCCCGGTCCTCCGGGAATTCGACCCATCAGTTCCTCTGCCTCCTTTAGTCGCCCTGCACGGCCTAACATATCTACCATGCACGAATAATGCTCTGAAGATGGTTCAATCTGATAGTTTCTTATCATTGAATCAAAGAAAATTTGGCCCATATCAACCATTCCTTTTCTTCCACATGCTGCAATTACAGAAAGGAAGGTGATCGAGTCGGGTCTTACTCCTTCCGTCTCCATCTTTTGAAACCAATTCATGACCGAGTCGTAATCTCCGTGCCTTGCGTGTGCAGAGATAATCGCTGTCCATGCGAATTCGCTTCTTAGAGGTGCATCTGCAAAAACTCGTTGAGCCTCACAAAGGCTACCGCGTTTTGCATACATGTCAAGCAGAGCACTAGAAACAATAGGGTCCGTGTTGAATCCGAGCTTTATTATTTGGGAGTGGCACATTTGGCCGTGTTTCAAAGATATGTCCTCAGCAGAACCGATTGCACTCAAGACACTACCGAATGTGTACTGATTGGGGTTTGATTCAGCAACGGCTGACAAAAATGTGATATAAGCTTCTTGAGACAATCCATTTTGTGCATACCCAGAAATTAAAGCATTCCATGTTATGATCTCTCTGTAATTAAGCTCCTCATAAACCTTCACAGAATCTTTCATGGATCCAAACTTAGCATACATTGTGATGAAACTATTCAAAACACTCGATTCTGATGAAAAAGCACTCTTTATACAAAATCCATGAACCGTCATTCCCGATTCCACCAAATCCTTGACAGTTATAGCATGGATTAAACCAATAAATGTCACATCATTGGGATAAACCCCATCATATCTCATCTCATTAAAGAAAGAAACAGCATTTTCTTCATCAATGGATATCATCGTAGTCCATGATACTACATTGCGTTCGACCATCTTCCGAAACACCAATTTGGCATCATCTACAACATCACATTTAGAGTATGTTGAGATGAGAACATTACCAACTGAAACATGTATCCCATATCCTCTTTTTATACTCAAACCGTGAACCTGTTTTCCAACCTCTAAGTTTCCTTCATGACCACAAGCTGAAATAGCACTCGTAAATGAAACATGATCAAGTTTTATCCCTCTTCTAACCATTTCGATAAAAATCGAAATGGCTTCCAGCCCATAAACTCCTTCCTGAGTATACCCTGATATAATTGCATTCCAAGAAACCAAATCCTTAATTTGCATTTCTTCAAAAACTCTTCTAGCCGCCGTTAAACATCCCCATCTCGAATACATAGTTACAAGAGCATTCCCAACAAAAACTTCACAATCTAATCCAGCTTTCAATATACAAGAATGCAACTGTAATCCAAAAGGAATCTCTTCAATTGTTGAACAAAAAGAAAGAACAGTAGTATAAGTTACAGCATCATATACAACCCCATATAGATTCATTCTCAAAGCAAAACTCAGAGCATCTTCTCTATGTTGAAACCCTGAAAGCACAGTATTCCAAGAAACAACATCAGGGTGATTTAAATTCTCAAAAATACATAAAGCTTTAGTAAACACTCCAGCCTTGCAGTACATATTCATAAGCGAATTTGGTACTGTAGTATGCGAATAAAATCCGGAAGTAATAGCAAAAGCATGGATTTGAGACCCGAGAAATATGTCGCCACGGCAACATTTGAGTGCTAAGGAAAGAGTAACTTCATCAACACTCTTAGGAAAATCAAACAGGATGTGTTTCTTAAATGTTTTAAGCGCTTGCATGGAGAGATTGTTGTGTATAGAATCGACCATTGATCTATGAATGGAAATAGCACTTGGTTGAGGAATTCTGTCGAACTGTTGGCGTGCATTGTTATAAGTAGGAAAATTTTCAACAGCAACGGACCGTTGGTTGGAGAAACAGTGTAGGGTTTTGCAATAAAATTGGCGGGTAAGCATTTGGTTTCGACTAACAAGATGTATGTAACATCCGTAATAAAAGCTTTGATTTGAGGAGATAGCTTTCCTGCCTTCTCTTCCACTTTTTTTCTTTTTTATTTCTTTACTTATCTACCTTCTTCAATAAATCTCTCTTTTTGGAGTTCTCTATAGTTGAATATTTTTTAGTATGAGACGGATTTTTTTGGATCATTTGAAGATCTATAATGTTTGTTTGAGATTTGTATTCAACTTTTTATGATTCAAGAAGTTTTGATGTGGTTATACCTATATTTGTGGGTTCTATTGAAAGTGATGCTTAGAATGTTAGGATTTAATAGATCAAGCGGATCGTCGGCAAAATCCGATGAGTGGTAAAGTTCGAGACCTCACTCCAATGAAACTTTGTTCATCCTTGTGTTAAGTTTTAGCGAGATTTACGTCTCAGAATTATCTTCTTTTCGATTATTTTGACTTGTATCTTTAGTTGTTTTTTAATTTTCTTGGATCTAGTTTGAAAGATCACATGGTTAATCTTTGCTATATGACTGTCATCACCTTATAACTTTCCGCAATCTATCTTATTTCTAGTTTTCGAAAAAAAAAAAACAATGTGCGGCTCTCTTTTTAAATGAACTTTATTTTGTTTATATTTATCTTAAAATGACAGTAACATATAAATTGATCCAATGAAAAAGTTATGGTGTTTAATAATATTTAAAATTAAAAATTAAAAATAAAATAGAGTTAAAGTACAATACTCTATTTTATTATACTATTTTACGATTTGTTGCAATTTAATTCAAATCTTTTAATTTTTATAATAGTAGCCAATTGTACTTTTCTGTTGTGAAAATAGTCAAATATATGGTTAAACTTGTTATTTTAAATTAGGCTATTAGGCTCTAATTATTTGTTGATGAATAATAATATATTAAAAATCACAAAAAATGGCAAAAAAAATAAATTAAAATTATTCAAAAACTTTCATATGAAAAGTATAATTTAGCTATTATTGCAATGAAAAAACTGCAAGACGATTTTTATAAAAATTAAAAGATTTGTATTAAATTGCAACAAATTTTAAAAGTTTTTTTTAATCTCAGATTGTCTTTTTAAGCATTATCATGAAATCTGATGCTATGGATGTTTTTTCCGATATCAGATTAAAGAATGGTACTGACCCGCTCATTGATGAGACATGAGTATGTTAGTTTAACAAAACAAATTAATAATTTTAAGTTTAATTTTATAAGACAATTTACGAACGTAGCAGCGCATTGTTTAGTACAAAATTTTGTTCTATGCTAGGTCAACAGAATTGGTTTGACAATCTTGGTTTCTATTGCAAATGTTATTGCTTCCTCTTTGACTTACTGAGATTATAGTTTATCCTAAAAACACTAGATTTAAAGTGAGACCATAATTTAATGTATCTCGTGATAAAAAGAGGTGTTTAATAACCAATGTAATTATTTAAATTAAATTATTTAATATTTATTTTCATTAAATAGTATTTAATAATACATTTTCTCAAATTAATTTAATCAATTATATCAAAAACTACTTAAATAATATATTAAAATATTTTATTACTCCTTTCATCCTATGATCATAATTTTTTTAATTCTTTTTGACTGGCACATCTATAAGAAATATCATTATTGCTATAAGTGTCAAAGGGAAGAGGGATATGGCCCCCTCCAACTTTTTAAAAATATAAAAATTAGTATTTAATGGTTTTTACATTTTATAATTTAGCCCTCAATGTTTTTAAAAATTGGCTTCTTCATATTATATAATCTCTCTGTTCCAAATAGATAGGTCTATTTCAATTTTTATGTCCCAAATTATAGGCATTAGATATTTACTTTACTAAGTAATAGTCAAATATATCCTCATTAATTATAAAAAATATTTTGAAAATACAACAAAAATCACTAAAAGACAAAAATTATCACTACGTTAGATGAAGGCAATTGTAGTATTTTTTTATTTATTAACTCACTTTATTTAGAAAACTTAAATTTTTAATACTCGTATTTGTTCTAAACTGCCTATTAATTTGGGATGGAGAGAGTATATTGCAATTTGCCTTCCCAATGTTAAAATTTTAGCTCCGTCACATATTGTTATGTAATTTTTAATAATTTTTAAAAACAACTCATCAATTTATGTAGTTAGTATATTGTAATCGGATAAAATTAAAGCATTTATTGGAACTAAAAAATAACACACTAAGACCTTTGAGTTAGAGGAGGTGGTTTTCTGGTCTATTGGCCGTTAAACCATCTCCCTCTCCTTTTTTTACTTCTTTATTTATCTATTATTTATTTAAAAAATCTCTTCTTTTAGAGTTTTTTATGGTTGAATAATTATTTAAGATAATTTTTTCATGTTGCATATTGAATTTTTTGGATTATTTAAAGATCCATGATGTTTGTTTGAACTTTGTATTCAAATTTTTAATAATCTAAAAAATTTTGATGTGTTTAAATTTTTACTGGTGGGATTTATTAAAGGTGATGTTCGGAATGTTTGGAATCCACGGATCAAATGGATCATCCCAAAATCAGATGGGTGGTAAAATTTGAGACCTCCAACAGAACATTGTTCATCGTTGTATTAAGTTATGGCGAGTTTTATGTCTTAAAGTTATGTTCTTTTTAATTATTTTTGACTTGTACTCTTAGCTTTTTTTTTTTGATTTAGTTTTGGAAGATAAAGAAAAAAAACAAAATTTTCTATGTTGCAGAACAATCCCGAAAAAAAATCTATAATTATGATACGTATGGAATATTAGTTTCCAAAGTAAATGATTTGTAAATAGAGAAATTCTTAGGTAGACTCAGTCCACCACGTCATCCGTGGACTAAACCTATAACATAATGACACGTCATTAAAATGATGGCAATCTTATAAATTCATTTATTACTTATTTACACATTTGAATAGTAATATTACAAGATTGCCATCATTTTAATGATGTGTCATTATATGATAGGTTAGTCCACGGATGACGTGGTAGACTGAGTCTACCTAAGAATTTCTCTTGTAAATATTCAATTTTATATATAAATGCACATATTGTTCTTTTCTATCATTATTTAGTAGGATCTTAAAAGAGTACACACATAATATTATCAAATATTTCTTTCATCTAAAAAAGTTATAAAAATTAAATTTACTGTAATTGATTTGTTATATTCTTTTTAAAAATACTTATAATGTATTTTGAATAGATGAACTACATTCTATTTTAGATTAATACTAGAGTGTCATTTATAAAAATTAAAATTTAGTTTATTTATAGTACAATATTTTTAAATTGTTCAATAAAATGTAAAGTAATTATAGAAATCTAGTGAGGGTATCTTGATAATTTATTACTCAACTAACTCTAACTAACGTATATACAGTCGACCATCTGATGATTAATATATATAGTGGACTAAAAATTTATTAATTATTAGAATTATTAATTTATTATATATTTTATATAATGTAGTATTCAAATTGGTTCTTTAAATTTTTATAAAATATTAAAACTGTTAATTTATTGAATATTAATTACTAGAGAATCTATTGTATGCGTGTCTATTTATTTTTAGAAAATGTGTAAAATAGAAAATATATTTGAAAAGGAGAAAATAGCTTATATGAAAATACCACGCCACCACATTAGAGTAAGTTTTGGCTTCTTTGTCCATCATTTCCTTTTGCTGCCACGATCAAATGAAAAAGCACATTATATAATTATATGATGCAATGTTTCCTGTCACATTAGTTAATGAGTGGAGTCGATTGTTGAGTTTATAGGAGATAAAAGTTGACCAAGTGACATTTTTTTTTGATAAAATTACAAAATCATCGAATATTATGTGAATCGATTATTAAAAAAATAAAATAAAATAAAAAAAACCAATCGAGCAATTGATCTAATTTATATCAAACAAAATAAAAAGAATTAGTGCAATGTTGAAATTATAATGTTGTAATATTTATAAATCCGAAGTGTTAGAAAATTTCTGAGCGCTATTTACACGGCTAGTATTTTAATTTGTCCCATTCTGAATCTAGTTTAATAGTATAATTACTACCTCGATTCATTAAGAAATTTATAGCTGAAGTTCGAACAAATATTAATCAATCTTGAACGAATAAAAAATCAACTCAAATCACATAAACTAATATTATTGAACTATATCAAAACAAATTACTAAAGAAACATTATTAAAACACTTCTAAAATAACCAACAAAAAACTTCATAACGGAACAAAATATTAGAAAAAAATCAACATAACAAAGAAAATAAAAATAATTGAAAAAAGAAATATAGAAAAAGAAGAGTGAGATATCACCAAATGGTGCTAGAAGATAGAGGAAGTTTAGCACAACCGAAGTATATCAAAAGGATGGAAAATCATGAAGTTTAATCAAGTATATATTTTATATATAATTTTTGGATAAGAAGTAGCACTTTTTTTTATATATAATTTTTGGATAAGAAATGCATGGTTAAACTTAAACATGAAATTTAATGGTTTCAAAAAAAGAAAACAATTTTTTTGACTTTTTAAAATTCATTTATTTTTTTAAAAAATTGTACCTAATTTGATTTGTTATCAAATTAACAATTAAAATGTCATATGTTTTAGATAAATTTAATTAAAAAAAATATTAAATTGATTTTTAAAACTAGATAATTTTTAAACGGATTGACAAAATTAAATAGATTAATAATTTTTGAAAGATTTGGGTGGATTTCTGAAAAACTAAATTTGATTTTGTAACGCCACTAGGTCTAAACAAAATGGTTGCCTTAAATTTATATCATTTGACAATCTATAATTAATTTATTATTCCACCAGTTAAAGATATAGGAGACACAGCACATGTTTAGTCTTCTTGGGTGGGAGATTGACCCCTCATACCACTAAACTCAACAAGAAAATTATATAATTTTTAATTAATAGTTATGCTACATCCAAAAATTAATTAATCTGCTTTCTCTTTAAGTTGGTGAATGAATGTTGAGGAAGCAAATCACATTACACATAGTTTAGTTTGTCATAAATTCTATGAACAAATCTTATATATCAACCAAAATTAAATCTGTCATTATTCTTCATTTAGCTGTTTGAAACTCTTAAGTTAATCATTTAATCAAAAGTGGGATTTGGTGCAGTATCTTTCTTTAATAAAGTCTACGATATACATCTATAAATATATATATAACTTTACAGATGTTTAGAGGAGTTTGCGTTACTTGAAATAGATTTATAATCCAAAGTATATTCCTTCATTATTTTCAACATAATACAGCTTCGTTCACGTTTCTAATCATTCAAAACTGCAAACCGATTAAGCAGACGGCAATATGATTGCCATTAACGGGAATAAAATTTAGAAGAATAGTGGAACATGTAATGCACAATATATATTAAATTATATACCCTTTTATTTAATATAATATTTTTATTAATTTTTTTTGTATTGTTCCCGTTGGATTGGGATAATTAAAGTAAAGAATAAAACAACTAACAATTTTTTTATTTCTAAATAAGTTATAATTATTGGTTAATTGCAAATTCGTACACGAATTTTACTCCAATTTGCAATTACAACATAAACTTTAAAATTTGGCAATATTAGTAACCAACTTTACATTTTTGGCAAATCGATACACCAAACACGAAAAACACTAACGTGGACATTATAATATACTGCCATGTGTCGTTGCGTGATTGGTTGATGTACCAATTTGCCAAAAAATGAAAGTTGGTTACTGACATTGCCAAGTTTCAAAATTTATGTAGTAATTGCAAATTAGGGTAAAGTTCGTGTATGCATTTGCAATTAATCTTATAATTATTATTGATTGTAGACACCTTTATTCGTAAATATATATAATAAGGATCTTAAACTTTTCGTATTAATTTGAAAAAAAACTCAGGCGATGAGTTGATAAGTTAGGATGAAAATTTTACGGATTAAATAGGAATTTTGTGAATGAACTTGTCGATTGGATCGTAATTATCACAAATAATTCATAAAATCAAAAGAATTTACAAATAGAAGTAAGAGCAATCGAGTACTAATTAGGCCCAGCACTGTTGAAACCCAAAATAATCTCACTTTTACTGTTCATCATCTCCGGCTTCAGAAATACTGCTGAAGTTCAGCGTGTTTGAATTTTAGACTTTTTCCTGTTTGATTTTACGGTGGATTTGACAATGTGTGGATTTGTCTTCTTTCTTCCGATCTTCGTCTTCCTCGCATAGCAGTCTTCCCTCTGATTTTGCAACTACAACGACGATGATCTGCCGATTCATAGGTTGTCGGCGATGGCGGCGGTGATGGGTTGTCGATTTAAATGTCTAAATCCGCAACAACAGCCCAATCTTATGAAATTGGAACAATCGTCGATTGATGGGTTGTTGATCGATGGTTGTGGCGGCTGAGGGTTTCCCAGATTTTGTGGATTTGTTGGAATTGATGGGTTTGCGGTGGTTTGCTGACAGCGGTGGATCTGATGAAATCAGTGCTGGATTTTTGATTAAAATGGGTAGTTGATAATTTTGGGAGTCAGTGAGCAATGTAAGTGGTATGCAGTTCACTAACGGTTTATTAGTAGTTTATTAAAAGTTTTATAAATTTATTTTAGCGAAGCCATTAATGAGAAAATAGAACCAGAGATAAAATCTCTTCTCTTCTGTTTAGTTTTTGATTAAAATATCCATATACTAGGTAATTTGGCTCTTTTAAATTCATTGTTAAATTAAGGGCGTGGTTTATTATGAATACTTTGTTCTGTGGGTTTAAATTAAGGGCATGGTTTATTTATAAATAAATAAACTGATAGTAAATTGATAATAAAATGATAGTAAACTGTTAATAAATATAACTATACTTTATATTTAATAAATTAGCAATAATTTTTAATAAAACTAATAAACTGTTAGTAAACGTATGGTAAATTAACTTATTTTTTAGTAAACTGATAGAAAACAATTAATGAATTAACTATACGGTTAAAAAATAAATTTATAGTCAATTTGATTTTTAAGTAAACTGTTAGTAAACAGTTAGTAATTTGGCAGTAAACTTTTTTTAGTAAACTGATAGGATATTTATCGTATTTTTTTAAATAAAAACCGTACCCCTAGCCTTTCAAGCTAACGATGCGGGTTCGACTCCCGCTACCCGAAGTTGTCGGAATTATTCGTAATAAGATATTGGCTACAATTGAAAAGGTCAACTATCAAAAAATTCCTAAAATTTTGGGCGGAATGGGTATTGTAATTATTTCGATTCTCGGGGTTGGGCCGGTTCAGTGGCTCTTTATGAATTAGCAGTTTTTGATCAGTTCTTATCAATGATTGAAGAAAACAAATGAAAAGGATTCCTATTTTGAGTCTTAGATGAAATTTAGTAAACCGCTAGTAAATTTTTTGTTTGTAAACCGTTGGTAAACTGTTAGTAACCCGATAGTAAATTTACTGGTTTGTTAAATTAAAAAACCGTATTTTTCAACTCAAAAAGTGTAATTTCGCAACTTTTAAAAGTCAAACTGTAAAAATCAATCCAAACTGGTCAAACCGTATTTTTCAAAATATTTATACACAGTATGAGTATTTTTGAAAAATTCTCTACTAAAAATGATCAAATCGAACAACTTACACAATTAGCCCATTTTGATATTTTCATATATTAAAGCGATATTTTAACAGTTTAACCATAATTTCATCTCCAATTAATTATCCATAGTTAAATAAATTAAATGATCAAAATAATAATTGGTTATGGATATATTAGCTAGGAGAAATTAACTCTCATAATGTGCTAAAAAACTGACCGTTTTTGTAGAAAAACAAAACCCCTCCTTTGTTTCTAAATAAAATTCAAAACTTTTAGTTTGAGGAAAACCTCCTCCTCCTCCACCTTATTTCTCTCTTTAATTTTAGCTTGATTTTCTTTTCAATAATTATTCCATAGTTAGAGTAATTTATATTTTTTTTTATAAATTCAATTTTGAAAGCACTTAAAAAATCATGTTTGATTCATGATTTTTTTGAGTTGACATGTATATGATCTATGATATAAACATGAACTTTTAAAACCTTTTTAACTTGCATGTTAATTTTTTTATAATCCATGAATTTTTAAATATTAGAGTTTTTCTTAATATTTCATTTTATTCGTTTATTGTTGAACATGAATATTTAATTTTATGTTGTTGGTGAACTTTTATGTTTTAGTTTCCTCTTGAACAATATGAATGTGAATGTTGAAATTTAAAAATTTAAGCGGTTTTTTGGCATATTCGATCGAATTTCAAGTTAAGACACTTGTTCTTTCAGAACTTAGTTTCGTGCAGGACGCCAAAATAGAAAATTCGCGGGATTTTGGATTAATTTTTCTTTTTCAATTATTATCCTTTATTCGTATATTTAATTGTTTCATATTTCATTATAAGATTAGAGCATTTGAAAGACCATATATTTATTAGTTGTTATATGACTTTCTTTATTGTACTTTAATCCTCTTCTCCTCCTTCTTCTTTAATGAATCTATGTTGGTTAAAAAAAACCTAATACCGTGCTAGAAAAGTCCTAGCACAGTCCTGTATATTTAGCTTTATTAATAATTTAAAAAAAGGCAATTTTAATTCAGAAAATAATTATCCCAATACAATGCAGCTATCAAACATAAATATTAGAGGAACGATATGAAAGCAAAACTTGCTGCTCTTGGGAGTAATCAAATTTGATATTTAACAAGTTTACTTCTTTTGGTAAAATTAAAAGATGTAAAGTAAGGTTGATTGCTAATGATTATATTCAAGAAGAGGGTTTGGATAATCTGAAAACTTTTTTTCCAGTAGCTAAAATGAGTACTATTAAAACCTTATTAGCATTATCAGCGTTCAACAAATTTCACTTGCACCAGCTTGATATTAACAATATTTTTTTGCATGGTGATCTCAATGAAGAGGTTCACATGTTGCCTTCACCTAGATTTACTTCAGGAGATTCTTCCAAAGTCTGCATGAAACAGACTAGAAGACAATGGAAGGCAAAGTTAATTAGAACATTACAATCTATTGGCTTCAAGCAAGCTTAAATTAGATCCTTCCTTGCTCATCAAAGTTTCTAGTATAACTTTCATTGCGTTATTAATCTATATAGATGATGTCATACTTTCTAGTAACTCTATGTTAGAGATTACTGCGATAAAGGATTATCTACATATTACATTCAACATAAAGGATTTAGGAGTGTTAAAGTATTTTTTTTGGATTGGAAGTTGCAAAAAATAATTATGAAATTCATTTATCTAAAAGGAAGTACACCCTGAATTTATCGAAAGATACTAGTTTTCTAGACTCATAACCAGTGCCCACACTTACGTTGACATATGAGAAGTTAACAAAGATGAAAAAAATACATTATTAGATAACTTTTTATATATAAAGCTAATTGAAAAATTACTCTATCTATGCAATATCAGACCAGATATATCTTATGTGGCGCAACAACTCTCCAGTTTATGGATTGCCCAACTACAATACATCTTCTTGAAGCACATAGAGTATTAAGATATCTCAAAGAAGCACCAGGCAAAGACTTATTCTTCTCGGCTTCTTCCAATTTAAAACTATATGCTTTTTTAGATGTAGACTAAGATTCTTGTCCAGCCACCAAAAGGCCTATTTCAAGCTTCTATATTTTTCTTGGCAATTTTTTGATATCCTGAAAATCAAAAAAGCAAACTACTATCTCAAGATCAAGTTTTGAGATGGAATACAAATTCCTTATATCTTTATCGCGTGAGATTTAATGGCTTGACTATCTTTTTAAAGACTTACATCAACAATTATCTTTTCATACATGCTTATCTATATTATGACAGTCAATCTGCTATTTAATTGGTTCACAATCCCGTGTTTCATAAAAGATTCAAACACATAGAGATTAATTGCCATGTGGTTGTGAGAAGATTAACTCTAATTTGATCCACTTGTTGCCTCTTTCTTCAAGTAACCAGCTTGCATATTATAGGCAACTTTCTTCAAGTAACCAGCTTGCAAATTGGTTCACTAAACCTTCATCTCCACAGTCTTTTGTTCATACTATATCCAAGTTGAGCATTCTTGGCATATATGCTTCAGCTTGGGGGGGGGGGGGGAGGGGTTATTGTAGCATTTTTATATCAGCTGGATTGCCACATCAACAACCACATGCTTCTCATGTCAGTGTCACATTCAGTTGGTTGTTAGTATCACACAAACTTTGTGTTAGTTAGTTGCTAGATTCTGTTATAGTAGCAGTTACTTTTTAGGCACCGTTTGATTCGCTAAAAAAAGGGGGAGAATGAGAATGAAAATGGAAATGAAAATGATTCTCGTTATTTGTGTTTGTTTTGTCAAATTGTATTAAGGAATAGAAATGTGATGACCCCTTCAATGGGAATCACCCATTCCCCCTTATCCAATGGGAATGGACTTTTAAAAATGAGAATCAAAATTTAACAAAATATTTTAATAATAAATAATAAATATATAATTAATAAAAAAATTATTTAAAACTATTTATTTTAGAAAATATATTTAAAATAATAAAAAAAATATTTTTTAATATTTTTTTAAAAATAATTCTTTATTTTTTATTTTTTAAAAATTTTTTATTAAAAAAAATATTTTAATAAATAATAAATATTTTTTTATTAAATTTTACCCCTACACATTCATACATTAATTTTGAATCAAACAAAAAATGAAAACAATCATTACCATTTTCATTCTTTCTCATTCCAATTTTCATTACGATTCCGATTACCAACTTTGAATCAATCGACCCCTTAGTATAAAATTAGTAGCTATGTAAACTAATTCTTGCTATTGTAATCTTTAACCTTTTGATATTAATAGGGTTAATTACATAAAAAATCACGATTTTTACATTAAATGTTATTTTAATCACGACCTTTAAATGTTGTCATTTAAAGACACGATCTTTCATTTTGTTTCAAATCTATTACCAAAATAAAATTTGGTGTATTTTTTCTGACTAAAAATTACTAATCATACATATTCTAACTGAAAGATAATAATATTTAGTGTCGATTTATAATTTATGTATTTTATTAATGGTTTATTGAAAATTTTAGTTAATAAAAGTACACTAGAATGATAGATTTGAAAAAAAATAAAAAATTATGATTTTATATAATAATTTTTAAATGTCATGATTAAAATGAAATTTAGTGTAAAATTTATGAGTTTTTTTTATAAAATTAACCCTATTAATAAAGATCAAATTTCATTTTCTCTGAATTCAACACGCCAGCTCAGTGCAAACAGCATATATATAGCACCTCTATTCTAACGGCATAAACCCATTTTTTTAACCTTTATTCGGATTTGTTATGAGTCCACACCTTCATAATTCAATATTTATAATCATCTTATATGCCACTTTTAGAGGAGATTGAATCGACCAGTTCAAAAAAAATCTTTAACTTATACGTATAATTGATTGATGATTTAAGTAGAAATTTACCCCTTCAACTTGTAAACAATGGACAATTAACACACAAATTAATTTTATGGGCAAATTAATTATGAACTTGCATATTATAGGCAATTAGCTCCAATTTGGGAATTTGCCCCTAAATTTGTAAGTTATCTGTTCCTCAATTGACAATTTGCCTCATCAAATTTTAAATTATTTTTTCAAAATGGGGCTAATTGCCCATAATCAGTAAATATATGACTAATTTACCCACAAAATTAATTTATGTTAATTATTCATTGCTTACAAATTGAGAGGGCAAATTGCTACTTAAGTCATTAATTGAGCATGTTGGTGGTGTTTAATACTTTAAATTTCGATTCCAGGTGTGTAAATGATCATTTAATCTGAATTTTCATTCTAGAATAGTCAATTATAGGTTAAGAATTGCTTAGTTTAATAATGACTTTAAAATTATAAACCTGTCCTGAAAAAGTAAATAAATAAATAGTATTAAGTTAATAATGATGGCAATGATTAAAATTAATTTATCATTACATCTTGTTTAAGTTTTATATGTATGTCACTACTAATCTCCTTTAACTCAGGTAACCAATCTTAATAACAAAAAATTATTAACAAATTTATTTAGAAGCGTAAAAGCGAAGGTTTGAAATATTTAATTTAAAATTTATTATATAAAAGATCATTTAGATACTAATATAAGAAAAACTGTTTATAGAGTAAAAATATATAAAAAAATTAGCTATATGGAGCATTTATTTTAATTTGTTTTTGTTAAAATGTTTTTATATATATTTAAATTTAGGCATAATCACTCAAAACCCCCTCACCTTTAGCCCTTTTTGCAAATATATCATGACGTAAAAATTTCTCCAATTTTACCCTAGTTTTCCCTTTTATGTTTCAATTGTACTCCAAAATATTAAATTAACTTCTTTTCACTTAAAAAAATGTAAAAAAAACCCTTTATTTTTGGCCTATATTTCAATTAGAATCTAATATTATTAATAATATAAAAAATAAAAGATTATTTAAATTTTTTTATAAGTAAAAAGAGGTCAATTTAATAGTTTGGGGTACAACTGAAAAATAAAAGGGCAAATTAGGGTAAAATTGAAAAAAATTCCATATCATGGTATATTTGCAAAAAGAGTTAAAAATAGGGGGGTTTTGAGTGATTAAGCCTTAAATTTAAAGTGTTCTTTTTTTTTCTCTTTTAAATTTCTCTTAATTAAAGAGGAAAAAACGTACAAAAAAATTCTCATTTTTTTATACAATTAACTTCTCTTTATTTTTAAATTGAACAAATAACTTATTTCATTCAACAACATTCGAAACACTCGTTAATGCTGGCATGTCTCTCATAATCATATAGGAAAAAAATGGCTTAATCACCAAAAAATGCCAAACCTATACGTCTTATGTCAATTACTGCCAAACCTTTAAAAATCACCAGATTTAGCCAAACCTTATATGTTCTGTTTTTTTAGTCATTTTTAAATCGAACCGGTTTTTCTGACACCGTGTCGTCCACGTCACTGCCAACTAAACAATTGGCTGGCATGACAGCTGAAATTTTTAAATAAAGTTTGGCTATAACTGACACAAAATGGATAAATTTGGTATTTTTTGGTGTTAAGTCAAAAAAGTTTAAAAATAATTTTAAGATTTAAAATTACCAAAATATTGAGGAGGTAAGTGTCCAAAGAGTAAGTTAAAATAGTTTATTTTTTTAATTTTAAAACAAAAAGCATTTAACTATTCAATTTTAAAAATACAAAAAATTAATTGTGCTTAAAAAAATGGTCTGTATTTTAGAAAAAAGTCAGAGTTTTTTTTTTTTTTTTCCAATTAAAAATGTAGGTGGAATTTATCCACTTTTGACGTGGAACCTGTGGCTGTGGCCCATGGCAGATTGTCTAGTAAATGGTATTGTTATTGATGATTATTTCTTTATTTTTCCAAGTGAAATGGAAGGATTTATTATCATAATATATTATATACTACTACCGGTTTCTTATTTTCTCATGTTGCATGTCTCCATTGGTTGCGGGTAAGATTGGCACAACTGCTGGTCTGTTGGTACCTCTACAGCTGCAATGCACTTCCACTCCTGTTTTCTAAAATAGAACCGTGGCCGAACGAGTGTTATCGATTCACAATTTATCCGGTTCATCCTGTTTAATCTATATATTTTAAATTTTAAATATCTGTAGAATCTTAATTGACAAATAAATTGAAAAATTAATAAACATCTCTTTTTTAACTTTTAATGCTTCAATGAAATTGAATTACATTTTATTTTATTTTATTGAAAATTAAACTAAACTGACCTTTGAATTTTAATTGAGCTGACCATTCCGGTTTAATTTTAAAAATATCATATCTAACTATTTCAATTCACACATGTGAAGCTAGCACATGCAACTCATATGGGTCATGATTAAATATATTGGTTTATCCATTTTAGGCCGGATTTAAACAATAATGTTAAAATTTAAAGACAATATATAAAATTTTAACTTCATAATTATGATTTACACACACATGTATATATATAATCCTAAACTTTTATCAGATGAATTTAATATTTTTGTGTTGTTGCTAAATAAATACATGTCCAATTTGGAACTGATCGAATGTAATATTGTATGTTAAGTAGGATAAACCTTGTATACGTGAACATGTAATATTGTGCCATATTAAAAAAATAATAAATCAAACCGCTAAAATTTAGATATGATGATATTTTAAACAAACGAGCTATTATTTTATCAAGTTTAAATCAAGCTCAACTTGAATTGTAATATATTATATGAACGAGATTGAATTTTTAATTTCACTTTTTTTTTATGAAAAATGCATACATAACTTCTATTCAAATTTGTACCGAATTTAGACAATAAATAAAAAGTTAGTTTCAAATTTAAATTTATTTTAAAAATACTCAAATTTGACTAAACGGGTTATTGACATAAATGGTACCAAACCTTTGGACCTTGTATCAAAATGGTACCAAATCTTTAATTTGTATCTTTTTGGTACCCAACTTTCTATCATTTGTTTCAGATTGGTTTTTCTTTACAAATTCACGCCATTTTTAATGACGTGGCGATCAGAAAAATAATTTTTTATTTATTTTTACCACATCAGATGCCATATCACATGACACATGCCATAATTTGGTGGATCGCCTTTCTCTTTCGCCTCTTCCAATCATTAAAAATGGCCGCAATTTGTTAAAAAAACTAATTTGAAACAAATGATGAAAAGTTGGGTATCAAAAAGATACAAATTAAAGGTTTGGTACCATTTTGATACAAGGTCCAAAGATTTGGTACCATTTATGTCAATAACCCTGACTAAACAGATAAGAATTAAACCCATAAAAAATTTAGCCATAATATATGGAATAACTTGACATATATTTTTTTACTAGTTTTGATTGATTAATTGTGGTAGACTGATTAGTGCAATTGTTGTGGAGATGGAGAGAAAGAATAAATTGTCAACTTTGAAGACCCTACTCCCATCTCCATTATTTATTTAATAATCATTGCTTCTATGCAAGTCAACCTTTAAATCTATTTTTTCTCCTGATACCAATTGGATGGCCAATCTTTTGTTCATGATATGGATCATATGAACATAAACCCTAACCCTACTAAGTTTCAATTTTGTTCATAGGATTGTGGAGGATGAACGTGAAATGTATCGCATTGCATAGATTTTGGAGTGGAATTATATGTTGGAAGAGTCAAGGTCTAATTATTAGGATACGGATGCAATTTCAAAAGAAATTATGCGACGAGATTGAAAATATAAATTTATACGGGACTATTTTCAAAGATCATCTTAAGTTTTATTTTTATTTTCTAGTGTTTAATTGTCAAAATTTATAATTCTTGACTTTCACATATCTTTTAATTTTAGCACAAACTTTTAAATTTAACAAAGTCAATATGAAAATTTAAATGTATTTTAAAAAATAACAATATGATAATTTTTGTAACCAACGGCTAATTATTAAAAAATAGCTTTCGCACTCTAAACCCTAGTACCGCCCGCCAACAAACGTTTTCTTTACAGCTAAAAAAAAAATTTCTCATAAATTTTGCTCTTTTTTGTTTTTACAAAAAGCTCTCTTCACTTTTATTTTCGGTCTTTAATCTTTGATCTAATAAATTCCTTCGTTAGAAAGTTTATATCTTTCGAATTTGTCTTCTTTTCATGATTAAATAAAACTTGTTTGGTCTTATGCTCCTTTTATGGTTTGATTTTTTAGATCATCAGGAATCAAATCCTTTTGATTCTGTAAACCGTGCAGTTTTGTTTTCTATACTACCCAATTGCATCGAATTACAGAATACACTGGTCTAATTGGAGATGCATCAGATATATATCGAAAATGTATCTCGAAGGCTTGACCATTACCCAAATTCTTAGGGTCATAAAATCATTTTTGATACTTCTAGGCACTAAATATGCCTTTTAACCATAATTATCACCTCGTGCACGCATTAATACAGATTAAAATGTAATATTTATCTAATTAGCAATCCTAATCTTACCACTTTACTCATATGCACTTACCTAACACAACACAAACACCTATTAACCCCTAATCTCTATATAAACACTCATTGATAAACTAACCGAAGGGTGGCACTAGTACGTATTAAAAATCAAATACCAAACCCTAAAATTACCATAGGTTGGCCTAACCACCACACACACTCAGTCAATTATACCAGAAAACAAGTTAAACACGCTTCAATCAGTCAAGAACAAATTATTGTGCATTGATTCAGAGCTGGATGCTACATCTATATTGCCCAAAAACGAGAAAAGGACTCAGAATGGTACCTATAAGGACTTAAAACTCTTTTTTTTTATCACTTTTATCATATTTGCTTTAGATCTAAAAATCTAGGGTGCATCCTTAGATTATTTTTAGTATTTTTGTCATAAATTATCGTTCTTGTCATGATTTCCATGCCATGATCTTAGAGACATATCTAGGATTGTTTTTCACTATTTTTACACGCATATTCTGATTATATTCCATTTCGGATTTTTATTATTGCATAACTGCTTATTGAAAGTAAAATTTAAATGTAATTACTAAAAATATACAATTTAAAAATAAAATAACACGCGAAGATAATGTTGTAATAAAATAATAAAATAGATCAAATTTTTAATGTTATATATAAATATTAAAACTAAATAGCACTTTATCGACATGTTCGATCCTTGAACCGTCGGTTCCGACCGGGAACCGCCTGTTCACGGTTCAAAATATTTGGAACTGGCACGGAACCGATCGTTCTACGTTTCCGGGCCGGTTTTAATCCGATTCCGGGATTGACCAGTTCTAGGCCGGGTTTGACTGGGCCGGTTCACGGGTTGACCCGGCCCATGGCCAACTTTATTTTCGGGCACGTTTGATTTCAAAATTAAGCTCGATTTGAGGCTGCAGTTTTGTAATTAGTTGTAAGATCATATCTCTTATTGTAATGGGCCAGACCCAATGTATTTCAGTCTTAAAAGGAATATTTTGTAATCTGCCAAGCCAAACATGCCCCGAAACCCAAGCCCACTAGATACCAGTAGCTTCCAGACTATATTCTAGGTTCGTTTGCCTCATAATCAACCTCTATTTAGACCAATGAATCTGTATCGATGAGACAAATAATTTTTATGTTTTAATTGATTCCAGATTCTGATCATATAGACAGGCAGACGTCAAACGAGTGTCAGACACTCCAGTTCTATAAGGTTAAAAAGTATTACTAACCTTATATGTATATCCAACTACATTTGTGTATGTTTGTAATGTTTATTCGATTTCCAAAGCATGTTCAGATCCAAATATTAACAGGTTTAATAATTTAATCACGTTAACTTAGTTCAAAATCCAGCAAGTCCATCAAATCACTTAAAAATCTCACAATTGCAATGAAAAAGTAATTAGTGGTTGTATATGTTAGTGATATGCACTAGGTCAATCATGTTTGATCATATTTTGACTTTATCATTTTGTTATTTATTGATTGGCAGTTTTTATCATTTTATATTAATGATTAAAATACTTGAATGGTTAATTCTTTCTAAGGTCATCGAGTATGTGACTTGATAGTAGAACCCTTATGTTTAATAAAAGAATTATATACCATCTATCCCTGGTCTTAATAGAACATTGAGACTAGTATGATGTTGACTGATGATTATGTTTTACTAATCATGTATATGAGATATTAAGTCCAGTCATAGGTGCTATTTGAGAAATAAGGCACTGGATGACCCACTGTGAGAATACTACATAGATCACTGTCATAAGTAATTCTCATTACAGTTTTATTAGTATAATCCTTTGACCTTGAAATCATCATGGATTTCTACATAGCTATTTCATATTTTGATACAGTCTTACATTATCTTTAACAGGATAATGGAATAGATTGTCATTGGATATGAAAGTAACTATGTGAGAAATGTGAGTGACTGAGAAGGAATTTGTCCCTCATTTATTTGAGTAAGATATCTATGGGCCCCTTGAAGAAGATAGACTGAAGGAAATGCATGGCCATGCCACTTGATAAGGAGTTATCATTTTCAGTCTACTTAGAGTCAAGAAACTAATGATTGAATATTATAAGGATGACAGGACTATGCCTTATATTCAATCTGGATATCGAGTGATAAAGGGATTAAAATATTATTGTAAATGGTTAAATCGGATTGTCGATATTCATTTAACTTGGGTAGTCATAATGTCTTGCTAGAGGCCACTTATGACTTGTGGGCTGAAATAGGAATTTCGGGCCTACTGCCAATGTTATATGAACCTACAGGGTCGCACACTAAGAATAGGCCCAAAACAGTTATGGGTTGTACAAGCCCAATGTGATTAAGTGATTAATTATTATATATATATATATATATATATATATATATATATATATATATATATATATATATATATATTAATAAATATATATTAATTCGAAATTAAGGATAAGTGTTTTCCTTAATTTATTATTTTTAAAGATAATAAATAATTAATATATATGGATGATTATCAAAAAAGGAGTTTTTGATAAACATAAACTTGTAAGAATTGCAATGAGATTGAAATTCGAATTTGTCTCAAACCCTAGTGTTATTGTATCACTATAAATACACATTAAGCAATTGGTTTGAGAATAACGAAATTCATTATTCACTAAATCACTAAAATTCAAAATTGCTTGTGAAGCAATAGTGCTAGCACACAAGCACTAGTTTTGGCTAAGGTCTGTTCGTGTGGATACTCGTAGAGGACGCGTTCTTTTGGAGGCATTTCTGATCCCAGGCCAGGTATCACCAAAGTGAACCACCTCCTTCCTTCCTACATTGCTGTTGAATTCGACATACAAGTAAGTACTTATTCTGTTAATTCGAATTACATGGATCTTGGTTTGGGTTTTTAGATAAATTTTTGAAATTCCGCTGCGTTATGAACCTATAAAACCCAACAGTATAGACATTTAAGATAACTTAATTAAAATAATTATCACATATACATCCGGTTTAAACTTTGTGCATGCAAATGACTAAGACCCATCTTTGTCTGCTATATAATGGAAATCTCATAATTATATGGTTGCTTAGGAGTACATGCTACATGCTCACATGTCAGTACAGATCGAGTCATATATGTGCCTCACATGTTTTATCACTTTTTTTTACCAGCTTTTCAGACTTGTTTATTTCCAACACCTTCATCATGTAAACTGCATGCATGATTAAGATAAAATATTCCGAATAATGACCAGTAAATGAACACAATTGATAAGTCAAGTATAAGAGTTTTGGTAGTGTCCATCGAACCCATTCTTTTGATCCGATGCACGATGATCTCACTTATAAGCGTGTGAGGCTGTCTAGTAGGTAAAAAAAGTATTTCTAAAAGCATTCGAAGTCAGTCATAAGTCTGAGCGAGCGGCCTTCAAACTTCTCTTCGCTTATAGTATCAGAGATGTATCTCGAAAGCATTGAAATACTACCGCTGACGAGATGACGTGTTGACACGCCTTACATGTCTGGTGTATTGACATATGTTGTTTTATGAGTGGGAAGATATATAATGTAAAAAAAAAAGATAATGAATAAAAAGATCCGTTGTTTGCATTCTTTTTTTATAATTTTCTCCCGCAATTTAGCATACCAGCCTATAAAAGTATAAAGTCCTATGGCTTCATTTTTTCTTTCCAAAATCAACCGTCATTTTCTATATCCTATTTAATTGCCCAATTAATACCGGTCATTTTTAATTAAAAAATAAATAAAATACCGGCCATTTTTTTAAAAAAATTGTATTGAAGAAAAGATACAAATTTATACCAACAGTTTGTGGTAAATCCAAAATTTATTTATGTCAACTTAGAAAATAAATCTGCTTCCCTTTTTTAGGAGAGAGTTATATGTGTTAGCCATGTCCTGTATTGTACGGAAATGTTAAATGTGAACTATAAAATAGCGGAAAAAATTAAATTTTAATTTTTTAAAGTCCAATGGTAAGAAAATCCAAAATTTTACAACCTATTACAATTTAAACCAAATTTTTTAATTTTTATAATAATAGTCAATTTTTTGTTGTTGTAATAATAGTCAATTGGTGGCCGTCAAACTTGCTACAAAAAGAATACAAATTTGACTATATTTACAACAACAAAAAAAGACAATTTAACTATTATTATAAAAATTAAAAAAATTAGTTTGAATTGCAATAAATTATAAAGGTTTGAATTCTTTTCACCATTAAGTCTTTTTTTTTAAAAGAGCTCGATAAATTTCCATATAATATAAATTAAATATACACAAAATAATTTTTATATACACAAGTTTAACTATTTTATCAAATGTATTTTAAAAATAATTTGGATGTGAATTGACAAATATATACAAGCCTCAGTTATATTTAGTTTTAAAATTTGTTGATTCTATGCATGATAATTTTAGCATAATTGATCTTTACTTTCATTTTATGAAGGTATATTGAGTCTAAAAGAGACTTATGATAATTTTAAATTGAGAGTTGAATATATTTTGTTCCGATTTGTAAAAATGAAGGACCGCCATATCTATTTGTATGACTATATTGATAAAATGGTTAAAGTCGATGGTAAAGAATGTATTTTGCCTTAAATACATGCATATGAATGTAAATTTTACTTTCCTAGCTAGTACTGCTTGCAAAAGAGTACGAATAAAGAAAAATATTCCACCATTGTTGAGCAATTCAAGTAATCAAAATTCAAAATAAGAATTGGAATTTCTGCTTAAAAGAAAAAAAATGTTACAGATGATTGAACTTGTCATAAATAATACCCAATTAATGTAAGATATAGATTTTGTATATTGCAATATTGCCCCAACAAAGTTTCTTTAATGTGTCGAAAATATATGGCCAACAGCCTAACAAAAAGTCGGCGAGTCCCCTTTTTCATTATTCTCGTGAAAATTGACAGTTCAGAAAAGTAGATTTAGTAGGAAAGAAGTGCCACTTTGTAGTGAAAATCCATTTCTTTCTATCTATTTTTGCAATTTCTAATATATTGATTTCATGTCAACAATTAAGGACCACAACATAGAAAACATCAATTTTTCTTGAATTGTTATTGGTGCGTGCACAAGTATTTGCAACTTTTTTTAACTTTTTTTCTATATATTTATGCCTTCAAAAATTATTTTCTAGCAAAAGTTGCAATAACACATTATAGATTCATTAAGATCATGCCTATAAGTTGAAAGTTATAACCTGATAAGGAAACGTATCCTCATGCACCGACCGAATTAGAAATTAAAAAAACAAAAAAGAGAAAAATCAATAGTTACTAAATAAGATATAGAATATTTTTAAAATAAATAAAATATAATCATATTAAAAATTGAGTTAATTAAAAAGATCTTAAATTTTAACTTTTTTTTTCCAGTTAAATAAACTTTAAAATCTGGTAAAATTAGTCACAAATTTTTATATGGATGCCGGAATACTCTATACTTTAGTGTTCAGATTAGCATTTTCATCGAAAATAGCTCAATGTTTTGATTTATCAAAATATAAAAATTGGCAGTTGATTTTATCAAGTTTTGAAGTTGATGTTTAATTTGCAAATTGTGCTGAAACTCGCTAATGAATGAAGAGGAAGATAATCTAAAACAACTAAAGACGGGTAATCGAGAACATCCACCTCCAATTCCGCCACAGAATATGAGTCACATGAGGGTTAGTGAATTCAGATTAGTACTTTAAAATCAAACCACATTTCAATTCTCGAAAATTTGAATAAATTTTTCATAAATCTCTAATCACAATATATTTTAGTGATGGGCAGCCATTGTTTTATGCATGGTGGGGTAGAAAAAGCACTTAATATGGGCAAGCAAGGAAGCAGGCAAGCTAATAGGCCAGCCAAGTACTGTAGTTCATAATCTTCACCAAGCCAAGATCTATCACTCCTCCACAGAAAAATAAAAATTGAAAGTTGATAAAAACAAAAATTAATGGTGTTAGTGTTGCGTGTTCTATATTCCATTTGTTTTTTCTCAATCAACATCTACTTTTTGCACCAAATATCTCTCTCAACACTTAAACTTATTATTGCCATCTTTATTTTTTTATAAATATAATTATTAATTTTTCAGTCTTAGCCAGAACCTTCCAATTTCTCCAATATGCGATAAAACTAATCCCTACCCATTATCAAGATCAATACAAGCAGTGATCGATTGCTTTCAATTATACTTAGTGGAGGGTCATACTTTTTCTTTTTTTAGTTCAACATTTGCCTATAAAAAGAAGAAATTGCCATGACATTTATGGTGTGAGTTCAAGAATAATATTTCTCAGCAGAAGAAGAAGAAGATAAACAAATAGTTACCTATCACTATTATTCTTTCTTTCTTATTCAAGATTTTGGCACTCTTTTTCTCTGTTCAAAGTTGAATCATGGTTAGTTTATACTGTTTTGTATACTTATAACCTATATTATTCGGAAATTTATCGAGTAGAATTTCGTTTCTGTTTTTCGAAAACGCTTTTGAAACTCCGAAGTGTTATATTTCTAATTAATATATTCTGTTTCCTTTTTCGTGCAAGTCATATAGATTACTATACATTCAAGAAATTGATTATGTTTCTTGATTTTCAGGATGAAAAGATGAGTTGGGCTGTTTCTGATGCTGTAGATTACAAAGGTTTTCCTGCTGACAGATCTAAAACTGGTGGTTGGGTGCCTGCTGCTCTTGTTTTAGGTTTGCTTTTAATTTCATTCTTCAAAATTATCAAGTATTTGCAGATATATAGTTAATTAGTTAATTAATTTTTCATGTTTGATTTTGCTTTAGCTATGATAAGTTAAACATAAAGTTATAACAAATCAGGTGTTTCATGCAAAGTCAAAGGAAACCTGCTGATGATGGATCTTTTTAGGGTTTAACAAATATTTTTCTAAATCCAAAAGAGAGAAAAGTTTAATAAAATTAATCTCCTCTATTATCATATTGGACAATACCACATGGCGGACACTTGGCATTTAGTCCAAGTAGTCCAAAGTTTTTGGGTTTATTATTATATTAGTAAACCAAAGTTTGATATTAATAATTGAGTTTTCATTTAGTATGATTGCTTCATCTTTTCACTATTTTGGGTATGATAATTAAAGGCCAGCTAGAAGAAGGTGACAAAATTAGTGGAACCCACTTTAAAAACTCAAGTGTCCATCGCTTTTCTCTAATTTATGATTAAATTTGCGTCCTTTTCTTGGGTCAGAAATCCATGTGAGAAAACAGATTGAAGATGGAAATATTCTCATTCAAAATTAATTTACTATGTTTCTTATTTTTTATCACCTTCATCTTTATTTTGTCTACTTGCCTACCCACTCCACTTTTATATAAAAAGATTGAGGATCTTTTTAACTTTTTCCCATAATATTCACTTGTACAAGGAACTCTTTATCTCATAAAAATCCTTAGCATCAGAACTTGTTGCCACGTCCAAATTAAATGATAAAAAAGAAATTAAAGGACAAAGATTAAAAGAAATAAAAACTTTCAAGTTGCTCAAAAAGTGTATATTAATCTTCTTAGTTTTATTTTTGCCATTTAGACCTTTAATATTTGTAAATGTTATAAAAAAAAAAAGCTCTTTAAATTTCTTGAGAAGAGCACACGCTTTTAGTTATTTTTATGGTTTTTTTTCAAGCGCGAGGGTTAATTTGCACCATTTAAAAATATCAAAGGTCCAAGTGACTAAAAAACTAAAAGGACTTATATGCTATTTCTAAAGAAGTTGAAGGATTTATTTTACCTTCTACCAAAAAAGAGTAAATAATTCTCTTCTATATTTTATTGATTATTTCTTGTCTTGGCGAAAATAAAAAATATATGCTGCGTAGAAATTAGTTACTGAATTATTTAATTTAATTACAGGGATTGAATTATGTGAGAGGCTTTCAACCATGGGAATAGCTGTGAATTTGGTGACATATTTGATCGGAACAATGCATTTGCCTAGTGCAACTTCTGCTAATACTGTCACAGACTTTATGGGCACGTCTTTTCTCTTATGTTTGCTTGGAGGCTTTCTTGCCGATTCTTACCTTGGCCGATTCAAAACTATTGCAATATTCGCTCTCGTACAAACACTCGTAAGTAATATTATCGATAGAAATAAATTTAAATACAAACAAAATTATGAATAATAACATGTTTTGGAATTTCAACACGAAATTTTAATTATTTTACAATTCATGTGAACGTCAGGGAACCGGGATGTTAGCTGTAATAACTAAGCTACCACAGCTACAGCCACCTCCATGCAAAACTAATAATGATGAGTGTGTACAAGCAAATGGATTCCAAATGGGAATTCTATATCTAGCTCTATACCTAATTGCACTAGGAACTGGAGGCTTAAAATCAAGTGTCTCAGGATTCGGAACTGATCAATTCGACGAAAAAGACGAAAAGGAGAAATCTCAAATGACATATTTCTTCCACCGATTCTTCTTCTTAATCAGCATAGGAACTCTGCTTGCTGTTACAGTGCTGGTTTATATTCAAGATGACGTCGGTCGAAGCTGGGGCTACGGAATTTGTTCCATCTCAATGTTTACTGCCGTAATGATATTCCTGTACGGCACGAAAAGATACAGATACAAGAAAAGCTCAGGGAGCCCCATAGTTCATATTTTTCAAGTTATTGTTGCTGCTATTAAGAAAAGAAACTTGGATTTGCCGTACGATATTAGCTTGTTGTTTGACAATTCTCCTGAGGTGTCAAGAATCCAGCACTCCCAACAATTCCAGTAAGTATACACAAGTAAAATGAATATTATGAGTAGACCATTATGACAGTTTGGTCTAAAAAATTTACAATTTGTGTCAATTATATTCTGGCAGCAAATAAAATGATGAAAATCGTAGTCTGCCCACTTATTTCTATGATAAAATAGGACATAATTGAAGAAAAACTCATCAAAAAAATTAAGAAATTAGGTATCCAATTTCTGTTATCAAAATGTTATGTTACTATAATAAAAAAATAAATTTTTTCTTTAAAAGTAGACTAATTTATTATAGAAATAACTTAAAATATTGCATTGCATATTCTTTTATTAATTATATCATTAATGAGTTTATTTGCTGCTTGAATATAATTGATACAAATTAAGCTATTAAATAGTTGAACCAAACTAATTTTTTTAAATTCAGAGTATATTTGTCAACTTTATAATGATATCTCAATTCATTTTGCCAAAAAAAGTATAGTTGAGAATTGAAGTAATTAATAAGTCATTATGTGATTGATGCAAATCAAATTTTCTTTTGTGAATATGATATAGCTTCCTGGACAAGGCAGCTATAGTTGCAGAAGGAGATTTCGAAAACGGCGGTTCTACGAATCCGAATCCGTGGAAATTATGCTCGGTGACGAGGGTCGAAGAAGTGAAGATGATGGTGAGAATATTGCCAATTTGGGCGACAACTATTTTATTTTGGACCACATATGCACAGATGATCACATTCTCGGTTGAGCAAGCTTCCACCATGGAAAGATCAGTCGGAAGCTTTCAGATTCCGGCGGGCTCTCTGAATGTCTTCTTTGTTGCTGCTATTTTAATTTCACTTGCTGCCTACGATCGTATCATCATGCCTCTTTGGAAGAAATGGACAGGCAAACCAGGTACCATAATTCAACAGCACATGCTTTCATTTTTTTAGATTACAATTAGCTCATGCGATAATTGGTAGTATCATATGGCAAACAACACGGTGGCATGTTTTTTAAATTTGTTTCACCCGACCATCGTATTAGATCGGATAATAATGTGGTATTATCGGATGAAATAGAAATACTTTTTTGAAGAATATACTTTTCTAGTAACTGTAGGCCGTTTGTCATTTACATTCAATATTAAAATCTTTGTCAGTCCGATCTAGCATTTATGTGAATCTTATCAGATATATCTACTTGTTAGTCAAATAGTCTAATCAGTTCCTTAATTTATTTTTACAGTACATTAGTCTATAATTTAATAACTTGTAAAAGTAATAATCAATTTCTAATGAATAAATTGTAAGTTTCGCCTCAATGTTTTGATATTTTTTCGATAGTAATTGAAATTTTGTTACCAAATTCAAGTATAGAATAAATAATTGATACCAAAGAGACTTCTAACACTCAAATTAGTTTATAACATAATCACATAACCATCTAACAGGTTTCTCGAGCCTACAAAAGATAAGCATTGGACTAGTTCTAGCAACAATGGGAATGGCTGCAGCAGCTTCAATCGAAACGAAGCGTTTATCAGTGGCAAAATCAGTCGGCGACAGCACAGAAGCCCTACCCATAAGCGTATTCTTCTTAGTACCACAGTTCTTCTTAATCGGTGCAGGCGAAGCATTCATTTACACAGGCCAACTCGATTTCTTCATAACTCAATCACCAAAAGGAATGAAAACGATGAGCACCGGTCTCTTCCTCACCACGCTTTCGCTCGGTTTCTTCATCAGTAGCTTCTTGGTTATGGTGGTGAAGCGAGTTACAGGAACCAACGGTGGTCAAGGATGGTTGGCTGATGATATAAACCATGGTCGCCTTGATTGTTTCTATGGCCTTCTTGCAGTTCTTGAATTTATAAATTTTGGTGTCTATCTGATCTGTGCTTTATGGTACAAACCGAGAAATAATGATAAATCTGGAGGTTTGCAGATGGAGAATGTTGGTAATGGATCTTTAGCTGAAGACAAATGCTAGCTAAAGATCTGAGAGTCGTTAATCTAATTAGGGTTTGGTTCAGTTGGTGTACATTATTAATAATTTGGGTTTGGTTGCTTCTTATATTATTGCTTTCTTGTAATCTAGGATAAAATCGAGTGGCTTGAAATTTCAATATAAAGTTTGTCTCATCTTTGTTCTTTTTCATTTTATTTTTTGTTTTTTGTTTTTAATTCTATTATGTAAATTGTTAAGAACTGAACCAAAATCAGAAAACATTTAAATGAGCTATAAATGAAGCTTATTTATGAGAAATTCTTAGATGAATTAAACCCACCAGGTACAAATCTTGAATATCCAGCCTGAAAATTGAAGATTGAAAGACTTGAGGAGGAAGTGGCTTAATCGGAAAATATGCCGGTTGATTGTGAGATGAAACTGGGAGAATTCACTACAAGAAAAGGGATTTTTAACGACCAGTATATTGCGAGGGGCTACTATCCCGGTCGTAATTTGGGTATCAATTAGGACAGTGCGGCTGGCCGGTCCTCAAATTAAATTTACACTTTATTTTGCGACTACTTTTATAATCCTTTCCTAAAAAGAAAATAATTCCCGTCCCAATTGTTAAAAACTAAGCCTAATCACTAACTTAATATTTCCAAATGCTTAAAAATAACAAAAAAATCGTATGAATCCTAAACGCTGCAGCCAAACCTAAACAATTGCTATCAACTGAAATCTAAACGCTGTTTCTAAACAATTGCTATCAACGGAAACCTAAACGATTGCTATCAGCGGAAACCTAAACGATGTAGCTAAACGAATTCGCTGCTGCTATCGACTGAAACCTAAACAATGACGATGCTGCTATCGCCTGAAGCCTTAACGTTGTCATCGACTGAAATATCTGCTAGTATGGATTTGCTTTGTTATTTTTTATTGTAATTAAATTCTAACTTCACTGTGAATTTTTGATTTCTTCTCAACCTAGGGTTTTGATTTTTGATTTCTTCTCAACTGCAGCAAATCCTCATCTCATTTTATTACCTGATTTCTAATTTCACTGTGAATTTTTGATTGAATTTTGGGAGAGAATGAGAGTTTGATGCAAATTGTTGATTAATTTCCCTAACATGCTCATTGATTTTCGTTTTACTTTTCTGTTTGTTATTTTAATATCTGTCATTTTCCACCGCAGACAACACTTCTCATTGTGACTATTCACTTACGTCTCCTGGCTGCAATTATCCTTACAATTTGGTAAATTACTTTTCTCAATTTGATTTTTTTAGATAATGTTTATCCATTTTTTAGTTACTATTTTTCATTTTATTTTTGAAATGTTATGTTGTAATTGTTGGAGATCCAAAATGAGCTATACGCTTGAATATATAGAGACTATTATGATTAGGTGGAATCAAATTATGATTTATCAAATGAAGTAGTAGTGTTTCCATCATGCTCACTTGTTTCTAGGACATCTATAGAATAACATTTTCTTTAGTATTTTGGCCATAATATGTTGCTATTTTCTTCTATTAATGGTTATATATCAGTTACTGGATCATTTTCTATGATCCAGTGCCTGATATATGCAGCTTATGGAACCTTTGGTTATTTGCACATTATGGAACTTTCAGTGGTAGGGAAGTGTTCGCAGGTTTAATTCTATCTCGGTATGGTGTTTCTTATCGTTTTTACTTTGCTTCATTTGGTTTCCATTTTACTGTCATTTGAGGTTCACATTTCTTGTTTGACTACAGCTACCATGAGTCAACTTAACATTTAAATTTGTCTTTAACGTTACTTATGGAACCTTAATGTTATTTATGCTTGATCACTCAATTTGAGTCTACTTGCTTTTGTACTTTCATTGTTTTAGAAGTTCATATTTTATAATTTTGACTGATGTGAGAAATGACTACTACTATTGCATTTCTGGTAGGATTGACACGTGCTGTAGCTACTGGTAAGACTCAAAGCCTTTCTGAAATGAATTTCATGTCAAGTTCTTTTATCATTGTTTTAACTCGATTTGATGACATCAAAGGAAATTCTAGGATTGATGATTCAGACAAATGCAATGGTCATTCTTCTAACTTGATATATATTCAGGGCAGCTAGCAAAGGTTCCAATTTTGGCTTTCTAAGGTCATCTTTTATGCAGTGGAATTGTTCGTATTGTCGTGTTTATGTTAAATCTTCATAATCATTTATTTCAAAATTTAAGTCTTAGTTTAATTTCTATTTGTTTGGTTTTATGTCCCCTTTTAGGTAAACTCTTATGTGAAGGATAATGGAATTAAAGTGAGCTCAAATGTTGTTTTGCTTGCATATGATCACCTTCGCTTATTTGCAGTCAAAGGAACTGATGCTGAAAAGACCAACTCTAGCGGGGCTTTCATAGAAAATGGTGCACACTACAAGAAAACTAACAATTCTCATCTCAAAATCCAGCAGCAGAAGCAAGAAGATTTCGACCGAAACCTCAGGTAGAGTTTTCATTAACTGAATCTTCTCAATTTATGGTTTTGATTTCTTCTCAAATTAGGATTTTGATTTCATAAACTGGAAGTGTACAAGCAAAACAATTTTTGATTTCTTCTCAACTTAGAGTTTTGATTTTTTCTTAAATTAGTACAAACTGATTTTCCTTCATTTTTCTCTGTTTCCAATCAGAATTAGCACATTAGAACTCAGAATTTTCTCGAAAAAATTTAGTTTGGATTAGTTTAAACATCATGAATCAGATAGAAATAGCTAGAACCTCACTTGGAAGTAGGAACTAAAGATTCTAATTAGCACCTTCTCTTCTCAAATCTGTATAGAAAATAGTTCAAAACTTGGGGAATCAGTTTAAATATCTAGGTCGTTACGGTTTTGACATGCTAAAATATAAAAATGTGTAATGCGGCACGAATTCTGTTTGATTTCAGTTTGAAGAATTGCCAAGGCTGTTCTGTTAAACTTAGCTGTTTTTGACATGTTATATTTTTTATCCTTTTAAGAATCGCCAAGGCTGTTCTGTTAATCAATTCAGATGGATTATCTTCTCCTTTTATGTACTTATGCTTTGTTCTGTTTTTATTTCCAGGAACGAATTCAGGTCAGAGGAGTTCAAGTTCATTTTATAACTAGACTGATCAGACAAACATCAGCCATAGAATAGGTAATGTTCTGAGTATTTTAAACAAGAAACATGACTTAATGGGTGGATTTATTATTATTATTATTTGTTATTTTTTTTCCTGCTATCTTAATTTAAATATGCTACCAAAATAAATTTGAAAACATTAAACTTAAAATTTGAATGTTTACATGTTTACACTGTTAAGTTCATTATGTTCGTTAATATTTTTATATATTTTCTTTTATATGAATCATAATGCTCTACGATCTTACATAAGTGTTTTTTGTTTTAAACATATTTGTTTTCATGTTCTGATCTGAACCAATTTTCTTTGATTTCATGTGCTGATCTGAACCAATTTTCTTTAATTTCATGTGCTGATCTGAACTATGAATAACAATTTGTTTTCATGTGCTAATTTGATGCTTTAAAAGCAGAGAGCTTTTATTCATAAGTGGTTAAAGTGCATCCATGTGCTAATAGATTAACTATCTAAAATTTGCTATGACATCTGAAAATTATGTTTAAGAATGTAGGTTTTGCTTGCTATGACTTCTCTATGTGATCTGTATCGTGTAATATCTCTGCATTTTGCTCACAAGGTAAATTCTTAAACTAAATATCATTGTTTTAGCTATGAGAAGCTGTGCATGGAGGAGGCAATGCAGAAATTTGATGAGCAACTAATAGATGTCAAAGTAGAGGAACTTACAGAAGCGACGACAACTTCTAATCCACAAACGAAGAAGCCAATCAAGCTAAGTAAAATATCAGCTGAGCAAAATTTGAATGTATTTCTTTTGTAGACAATGATAATAGTCCCTTTTTATATGAATATAATCCCTTTTATGAAAGAAATTCAGATTCAAATTATTACTGCTTATGATTAATGAGATTCAGATTTTTGTTGCATATTTCTGCTTATAATTACATTATGTGGGAGCTGTTGCTGTTTGTGTATTGAATAGTTATATTTTTTTGCGAAGGGGTTTTGGTCGCAATTGGTATATAGATTGTGGTCGCAATTACTTTATTGATTAAACTACGACCGGATTTTTGGTCGCTATTAATGTTTATTTTAGCGACCGGAAATTTTCCCTTCGCAAATATATTACGACCGGATGCTTTATTACCGTCTCAAATACTTTTTACGGCGGAGCCTATTGCGACAATATACGACCGGATTTTTACCGTCCCTATAGACATATTACGACCGTAATTAATGAATTTACGACCACTTTTCCCTTCGCTAATGAAGCAGTTTCTTGTAGTGGAAGATGAAGTTAAATCAAGATGAAACTGGGAGACTCAATCTTTTGGTGAAACAAACGGCAATCTATCTTGATATACTTTGTGCATTCATAGAATACTAGATTCTGAATTGTTGGTAAAATTTTCAAATATACAGACGTGTAATCAAGTAATCGACTGTTAAGTCGGATTGCCAAATCCACAAATAAAGTCAACCTTACCCACAAATTATCTTGATTGACACTTGTTCACATGTGTTATTTAATTTAGGGAAAAAGGTCATTTATGCCCTTAAGGTTTGTCTCCAGGATCAAGCAAGCCCTCAACGTCCGAAAAGGTTCAAATATGCCCCCAACGTTTTAAAATATGAACAATCAGACCCTCCAATTTTGACAGTCAGGCCCCCAACATTTCATTTATAAGTCAAATTGGGGGCCTGATTGTTCACTTTTTAAGACGTTGGGGGCATATGTGAACCTTTCTAAACGTCGAAGGCTTACTTGATCCTTAAGGCAAATGTTAAGGGCATAATTGACCCTTTTCCCTTTAATTTATGGATTATGTTCACATGTGTTATTTTCACAGTAATTATGCTCTCTCCAATCATCAACTAGCAGAATCATATTTCAATTAATCAACAACACATAGCTCACTCTCACATAACAGTATATTCGATCAATTAACCAATTTCAACAAATTCTGAAGCAAATCTAAAGAACAATTATTTTTTAATTCACGATTAAAACATAGGTTGTTGATTATGGGTCTATCCTAAATCAACTCGCTTGAGACAGATGTTAATAATTTAATTCATGAAGTTAAATCAAGCATTAGGTAAAATAAACAACACTCAATCAAATTAGACATTCTTAATCCAATAAAATTAAATAAATATAATTCAAGAGTTAATTCTATTCAGGTTTAGTGACTCATAATTAAAAAGCAATCAACAATAACAAAAGAAAAATTCATAATAAGATTACAAATAACAAATCTTTTGAATATGATGTCGTCATCTTCGTTCTTCAATTCTTCTTGTTAAGAGAACTCAAAAACTAATCAAAGTGTTGTAAAACTAATGTTTAATCTAATTTAATGATTGTTAACTACAACTGAGTGTTTTAATTTGCCTTTTATAACTAGCTAGGGTTGTAAGTGACTCCATCATTGTTCTAGTTGTTTCGAGTTCTTTTTTCTCAGTTCAGCTAGCTTCGGATCAAGTTGGTGTGAACCCGGCTTGCAATGATTAAGTATTTCGTACAAAATCTAACTTTGTGAAGGTCTGCTTAAATCACCTTCAGAGGAGCGTTCAAAAATTAATTTTTATTGTTGATTATCACTAGTGTTTGTGAGTTTGTGATTAGCGTTCAAAAACACTCTCTTTGTAATAATTTGTAAGTTTGAGTTTAACTCTAAAAAACACTCTCTTTGTAATAATTTGTGTTAAGTTTTAAAATACACCCAAAGTGTAGTATTGTAAATTTCAATATTTAATTGAGTAGTGTAGTAGAATTGGTTTGTAATTCGAACCAATTTAAATATCTTGTGTTCATTTCTCTAAATTTCAATCTTTCTCATAAACTTTTAAAATAGCCATTAATTCTAATTCGCCCTCCTCTTAAGGATTTCAAAACCAATAAAAATGTAATAGCCTGTGACAGAATGTCTAGTTTCTAAGTATGTCCAATCTGATAAAGGCATTATTGATGTCTAAGTTGGTGTAAAAACCAGTTCTTAAAAACTGCAATATATAAAAAAAGAATAATAGCCATTTTGGTCATTGATCAAAAGGTCTAGGCAATCAATTCTTACTTGTTGGGTGTAATCTTCGGCAACTAATCGAACATTGTGCCTCTCAACTGATCCATCATGTTTAATGTTTATACTTCATTTTATATATCTAGCTTGCAGTTTACTGCTTTTTTATCTTTTGGTAAAAACGTATAAATCAAAGTATAATTGTGTTACTATTTAAAGGCTTAATCACTCAAAAATCCTACACTTTTAAACTTTTTTTTAATTGTACCCTGACATAAAAAAATGCTCTCAAAACCCCTCCACTTTTATATTATTTTTCAATTGTACCCCAAAATATTAGATTGACCTCTTTTCACATGAATTTTTTAAAATAATCTTTCATTATTAATCTATATTCTAATTAAACACTAATATTACTTATAATGTAAAAAATCATTCTTCCTAAAATTATATCCAATAAATTTTTAAAATTAAAACTATAAAAAATTTCAATTTAATTAAGGCACAATTGAAAAACAATCTATAGTTGGGGGGATTTTGAAAGGATTTTGCTACGTCAGGGTACAATTGAAATAGAATTTAAAGATGGAGGGTTTTGAAAGAGTTTTTTAACATCAGGGTGCAATTAAAAAAAAATTAAAGATGGAAGACTTTTAAGTGATTAAGCCTTATTTAAATTATTAAAGTGAAATTGTTTTTAACGAACCTCTTAAATAATTAAATACACCTTCATCAATATTTTTATATTAATCCTTAGGTTGATAGATGAATCAATTTTAACTAAACATCAAATTATTACACTTAAACAATAACTTTACTTATTTGATATTTAATCAACAACCATGTAATGCAATTTTTACATGTTACAATTTATAAAAAACAAAGATAAATTATACTAAATATTGACCAAAAAACCACTCATCTTTTAACCTCTTTTTAATTTCATCCTGATGTATAAGTTCGTCAATTATACCCAATTCACATCTTTAAATTTTAATTTCATTCTCAAATACTTAATTGATCTCTTTTTCATTCAAAAAGCATTCAAACAAGTTATTTTTTATTTTTTGAGTAAAAAAAAGTTAAAATAAATATTTTATAAAGGTGTTTTTGAATTTTTTTTGAGTGAAAAAGTCTAATTAATTTTGAAGGTGGAATTAAAATCCAATAATATGAATTTGAATGCATTTGAAAAAATACAATATTTGGATAAAATTATAAAGGGGTTAAAAGGTAGGTGGTTTTTAGTCATCAGGTCTAAAATATAACAATAATAATATTGAATTTGTATAAAAGCTAATAATCACCGATTGCACTCCAACTTGGCCATTCCAACCACCAAACCCCCTGAACTAAAATTTGGCGCAAACCCTCTAAACTTCGTCTAATGATCAACTAAAGCACTTTTGCCCCAAAACCGTCCCAAAAACTTTCCTCATCCCCTTATTTTCTTAAAAATGCCCAAATACCTTTAAAGTCAATAAGAAAAACCAACCCAACCCAATCTAATCAAATCTAAACTCACTCATTCAAACAAATCAAATATAATCCATTCATTTAATCAAATCATATCTAAATCATCAATTCACCCAATTTAATCAGACCACTCAGCCGGAACCCGTCACCCGCCGCCGCCAATTTTTTCGTCCAAAAAATTATTTATTTAAAATATTAAATAAGTAATTTAAATAATTTTTTTAATATTTTTAAATTGATCCGGTAAACAGACCCACCGTATCGGAGAGAAAATCTACAGCGATGGGTCTGCTACAGAGACCCATGTCGGTGGGTCTGTAACTTTGTAGCAGACCCGCCGTGGTGGGTTTGTTCACCGGACAATTTAAAATAAATTCATTTAAATTTTTAATATTAAAAAATAATTATTTATTTAATTTTTTAAATTAAAAAAATTATTTATTTATTTTTTAAATGAATTTAAGTTTGATTAGATTATGTTTGATTTGATCGGGTTATGTTTGATTTGGTCGGGTGAGTGATATTAGATTTGGTTAAATTGAGGTTGTCTGTTTTATTTGTAATAATTTTTGATTTGAAGGGTATTTTGATCAATTGTCTAAAGTGTTTTAGTTTATCATTAAATGATATTTAGGGGGTTTAACAGGGTAAAATTTAGCTTAAAAGGTTTGATGGGTGGAGTGTTTAAATTGAAGTGTCACATGTGAATATTAGCCTTGCATTAACGGTTGAAAGAGAAGACAACGATGACACATGTACGACAAATATTTCAAAAATTAAGACCATATTGCCAAGATGTTGCACCATGGCGCTATCGTTATTGCATGATGACGGTCGGGCAACTGTGGGTGACAATAGTCATCGACCGTGGGCGATAAAATGGAAGAGCCTGCCAATTGTTGGTGCGCTAGAGTAATGTACGGTAGCCGGAGACGGAACCAAGGTAGGGTCCAGGCAGTGCCTGGACCCTACCTCAAATTCTTTTTCAACAAATTCTTTCAGGAACAATTTATAAGTTATTTGTATAGATTTATTTAGTTGTACTTCTATCTTATAATGTTTTCACTAATCAATATACATGTCTTATGAAGAAGAAAAAAAATTAAAATATTTGTTTTTTAAAAAAAGTTAAATGTTTAAGTATATTATTTAGAGTTTTATTAGTTATATCCAAATTTTTAAAAATCGGCTCATTAGCCTGATTTAACATATTTTTTCATCTTTTGTAGTCATTTTTTAAATCGAACCGACTTTTTAGCCGATATACCGGTCATGTCACTGTCAATTCAACGAATGGTTTGATATGGCAACACTCACTCCAACTAAACCACATAAAATAGGCAAATATTTTGACAAAAAATTAGCTTAATTCAAAAAAATTGCTATAAAAGATATCAAATGTGCTGAAATGGGCCAAGTGTGCCGATTTTAAAGATTTAGATATACCTAACAAAATTCGTAAAAATTTGGTATTATTTATTGATTAAGTTGTTATTTATAGTATACAATTTTAATTTTTTTAATTATATTGTGCCGAGTCTTAAATTAGGGTCTGGCTTCGTCACTGACAATAGCGCATATATGGACCTGTTAACAGTGACGAAGCAAATGTCGACGACGTCGGCAATGTTGTAGGGTGGAAAACAACAATAAAAAAATGTAGGAAAAGTAGAAAATTTCACCCAAAAAAAAACAATAATTTAGTTCTATATTGCTCTAAAAATCATTGAAAAACAATAGAATACATCGAAGATATCATTGTAAAACTTGAAGATGTAATTGTTTCAAAATAATTTATTGAAAATGACATAAAGATATCATTGTAAAAAGTGAAGATGTAATTGTTTCAAAATAATTAATAGAATATGACATAAAGATATCATTGTAAAAGAATTACTTTTACGATTTTATCAATCCTTGTAAATTTTTTAATATTTATAAAAATCATTGTAAATAAAGTTCTAATGGCAAAAAAAAATCAAACATTTACGACTTGTTACAATTATATCTAAACCTTTTAATTTTTGCAATAATATTCAAATTGCATTATTTTGTTGTAATAATATCCAAATTGCACTTTTTATGTGATTTTTTGAGTTTTTTGCTATTTTTTGGAACTTTTACTATATTATTATACATCAAAACATAATAATAGCCTAATATATTAATTGAAAACAATAAGTTTAGCCATCAATTTGACTATTATTGCTACAAAAAATATAATTTGAATATTATTACAACAAAAAAATGCAATTTGGATATTATTGCAAAAATTAAAAGGTTTGGATATAATTACAGTAAGTCGTAAAGGTTTGGGTTTTTTTTAATATTAGGCCGTAAATAAATTACAACGACTTTATGAGTCACTATAAAATGGCTATATATATCTAAAATAAAATAAGATTAATCCTTATAAAAAAAATAAAGCCGTTTTCAAACTAAATAAATTTATAAATAGTCACTATATATAAAATATAATTTTTATAACTTTATCACTTATTGTGAAATAATTATTTTATTTTAGTAAAAGATAAATATATTTGAAAACGACTTTATTTATGGTAATGGAGCCTTACTTTTGTTATAGTGGAAATTCTCCAGTATAACTATATTATCATATAGATATCAACTTTTGCAAGTGCTGACAATTAAAATTTGCATGATAAGCTTCGACACAGCAGACTTGATTTGAGAAACGAATAAACCTATAACTCTAGGCTCCTCTTTTTCAAGCCATATTCCCTTTCTACTGTTATACATGTAATAATTTCCTTGTCTCCACAATATGGTTTAGGCAAGAAAATGTCGGCACATGGAGGATATATATATATATATATATATATATTTTTAGGTTTGACCGCAAAAAAAAATCCAATTTTTTTATAATTTGTTGTAATTTAAATTAAATTTTTAAATTTTATATTAATATTAAAATTGTATTTTTTTAATTGCAAGTTTGACCATCAATTTAACTAGTATTGCAATAAAAAAATATAATTTGGCTATTATTATAAAAGTTAAAAAGTTTGGTTTAAATTGCAATAAGTCGTAGAGATTTGTATTTTTCTTCGCCATTAGGCCTTTTTTATATGATACATGCTGTGTTATAGATAGATTTCAACTATTAAAGAGCCTTACATTCAGACTAATTACACTCGAATCGAATAGATATCTTGCAAAACACAAAATTGTAGACTCAAGTTTTAATTAACAGTTACATATATGAACACGGTTTGAACTCACTAAATTGCTTAATCCAGAAAATCGCCTCAGACGGAGTGTATAATGTCATTTTTAACGTTGTTAGTCTTATTTCGGACGGAAGGAGTTTGCATAATTAAAAGGCCTAGTCACTTAAAACCCCTATTTGTTGTAATTTTTTTATTTATACCCCGACGTAGAATTATTTTTCAATTGTAACCTATCGGGTTTTCAGGTTTCAACTCTAACCCAATGAGTTAAATTAACCTCTTTTTATTTGAAAAAATATTCAAATTAATCCTTCACTTTTAACATATATTCTAATTAAATGTTAATGTTATTAATAGTATAAAAACACCATATTTTTCAAAAAAAATCAATTAATATTAATTTTTTAATTTATTTTATTAAATATATTTTAAAATTAAAAACGTAAAACAAATATCAAAAAAAAATTGATTTGATTATTTTTTTTCCGGTTCTCAAGCGAGGAGGAGGAGAATTTTCCTCCTCGCTTGAGAAGAGGAGCTGCTGCCGCTCCTCAGGCGAGGAACAGTTGCTCCTCGCTTGAGGAGCAGATCTGCTCCTCGCTTCAGGCGAGAAGCAGATCAGCTCCTCGCTTCAGGTGAGGAGCAGATCAGCTCCTCGCTTCAGGTGAGGAGCAGATCAGTTCCTCTGAAAAACGAGAAGCAGTTGCTTGTATTTCTCCAAACAGAAAAAATATGATATAACCTTTTTATTTAATTGTTTTTAGTATTTTTATTTTTAAATTAATTAATTTGTTAAATTTTTTAAAATTGGAGTAATGATTAGACCTGAAAATTCGAAATAGGGTACAATTAAAAAATTCCTACGTGGGGTATAAATGAAAAAAATTACAACGTGGAGGGTTTTTAAGTGATTAAACTTAATTAAAATTCATAACTCAAGAGATTACGGTGTAAGTTTTTTTAATTTAAGAAGTCTAGTATAAGGGTATCTTAAACTGAAGTGTTATGGATGACTATTGAACAAAGGGTCAACGCGCCCTCTAAACTTGTGACACGGGTTCATCTAATCCAATTTATATTTTTTTTAGCAACTAACCCCAAAAATTTTTACTTTTGGGTCAAATAACGCCGTAATTGTATTTTTAAAACGCGTAAAATACAAATCGGAGATGAGTGATGCAAAAAAGTAATTAGATACTTTCCTAATTGTTGCAATATAATTATGCTAAATTTATTTTTTTAAATAAAAATATAAATTATGGGTTATTTGATCCAAAAATGAAGAGTTTTGGTGTCGGTTGCTCAAAAAAATATAAATTGTGTTAGATGACTACGTATTACAAGTTTAAGGAGCGCATCGACCTTTATTCGATGTATTAGTCTGATTTCACCAATTTTTAGTAATTACTACAATTTTGGTTAGTGGGAAAATGTTTGAAGGTATATACTCTTCTTTTCCAACTGTCGAATCAAATCTAAATGGGAATAAATGACTTAGAATGATTACAGAACCCCATATTTTCATTGGTATCAAATTATACCTATTTATGATATAATTCCAGTAAGTCCTAATAATGATTCTGAACCTCTAATTTCGTATCTTGTAATACATGGGTCTATATCCACCATGAGACTAAAAATGCATATTTTCCCAAGAATTATGAACCCTAGAAGTGGAAATGCCTATTTTTAAGATAAACTCAAAAGGGTTCTTAGCTTTTGGAATAAACCTAAAAGCAGTGCTTATCTATTCATTTTTGGTTCTTTGGATGAAGATTAAATAGAACTAAAACTGACAAAGGAATAAGTTCCTTTTAAGCTATAATTTTATGTGTTTCTTACTGTACTGTCACATGTATGCTTTTTCATTCCCATTTGCTAATGGAGCTGTCCTTGTACATGAAGATTTGGATGTGACATTTGCTAATTACTATTATTCTTCCTTGGAATTCTCAACTTGGGGCGAATAACATGAGATTCTCAAGAACCATTCTTGTCCATTGGAAAATTTGGATGTGACATTTTTTTTTTAGCATTAACAGCAGTTCCTTGTGTATTGATTGTTGCTGTAAAATGTGAACAGAACGAGTTTACTGGATGAAATTTCTCAGTCGAGTCGCGCACTACTGTGTTGTTTTCTATATATATACTGTTAGCGCAGCAGGAAAAAAAAAATCACACGAGTTTTTTTACGTGATTCGATCAATGCGATCTACTCCACGGCAGAGAGAGAATTTATTCTATATATTTATTGTGAGTTTACAATAGGATCATCACCTGTGTTTATATAGTGAATCCTTAAAATACAATTTAAGTCATATTTCATTAAGGAATTAGATTGCAAATCCCAAAAGGAAATTCATGCTAAACAAAGGATTAAGTATCCTAATCCAAATAGAAATAACATGAGCTATAACTCAACAATCTGCACCTTGGCGAATACACCCAACAAGACTAATCTTGAAACCTTTTTCAGCAAATCACAAAGGCCACCAAATTGTATCACATTATAAACTCTCCACCTTGACTTATAATTACTCAAAGTCAAAGTTAACCAAGACAAACTCCATCTCTGTCATCCATGCCCCTTAAGGGCCTCATGCAATGCGTACATTAACCAAGTCCAAGCTAATCTTGAACTTTTCAGTAGGCAACGACTTTGTCAACATATCCTCTGGATTAACTGCAGTGGCTATCTTCTTTATAAGAAATCTCTTGTCTTCCACGACATCCCGAATGAAGTTCATCCTCACATCAATGTGCTTTGATCTCTCATGATACACCGGATTCTTCGCTAAGCACAAAGCACTTTGACTATCGCAATAAATCACAGGCTTTTGAACTTCTAAACTCAAGCTATCAATCAGACCTTGCAACAACATACCTTCCTTGACTCCTTCCGTCAATAATATGTATTCCGCCTCAATTGTAGACAAAGCAACTGTAGATTGTAAAGTTGTTTTCCAACTAATAGCACATCCATATAGGGTGAAGATATAGCATGTTAAGGACCTTCTTCGAATAAGATCTCCTCCATAGTCGGAATCTGTGTAGCCCACAATTCCATCAGAACCACCACTAGAGCCATAAACCAGACATATGCCACTCGTTCCCTTCAAGTACCGCATAATCCTTTTGACCGCCTCCCAATGAGTCTTTCCCGGATTACTCATAAATCTGCTAACCACACTAACAGCATGTGCTAAATCAGGTCTTGTACAGACCATTGCATACATCAAGCTTCCTACCGCACTCCAATACGGAACACCGCTCATGTATTCCTTCTCGGCATCAGTACTAGGTAGTGCATTAGCATCAAATTTAAAAAATGCGATGCCAAAGGAGTACTTACTGGTTTATAATTCTCCATTTGAAAAGATTGCAACACCTTCTCAATATATTTATGTTGAGAAACATACAACATGCTTTCTTTACTATCTCTCCAAAGTTGACTGCGTTGCATTGATAAAATCTTTCCGTCCAAATTGCAGAAAGGATAAAGTAAAGGATAACCCTATAAATACATAATACATACGGAAATATACATATGGAATACATATGGAATACATATGGATACGTACTGAAATAATATCTTAGACGATTAATTAATAGGGGGTCAAATCCATATTTTGTATCTTTATATGAAAAAATAAAAGAATTGTTTTGATTTGAATAGATTCCAAGTTGAAGAAAGGGCTGAATATTACTTGATCACATCATTCACTCCATAGTCTGATGGATAAATGATTAATCGGACGAGAATAAAGATAGAGTCCCTCCATGCCCAAAATCTTCTTGGCTGCAGCCAAATCCTTCATCTCAAACTCACTACTCAACAAGGCTTTCAAGTCATTAATTCCAGCTTTAGACTTAGCTGCAATTAACATATCATCCACATATAGCAACAAATAGATCAAGGAATCATCAGACAGCTTCCTAGAGTATATACAGTTGTCAAACTGATTTCGAACATACCCATGAGAAAGCATGAAAGCATCAAACCTCTTGTACCACTGTCTAGGAGACTGCTTCAAACCATACAAGGACTTTTTCAGCAAATACAATAGGGTCATCACCTGTATTTATAGTGAACCCTTAAGACACAATTTAAGTCCTAATCCATTAAGAAACTAGATTACAAATCTCAAAAGGAAAGCAATGCTAAACAAAGGATTAAGTATCCTCATCCAAATAGGAATAACATGAGCCATAAACTATTTCGCAGCTCTGCTCAGATAGTATAAAGCAATCTATCAATTATGTCGTCCTCAGCATAAAACAGCTCAAATACAATTTGATAAGACATACATTAGATATGTATCGCTCTATTGCCACTCTAAATAATTTAACAAAAAAAACTCGAAGCAAAAGTAGTGAAATAAAAGTGCCGTTTTGAGATGTACTTTTTTGTTCTCGATGAGGCTAATATATGTAGTAATATATGTATGACAAGCGGTTTGTAAGTTGACTAAAATTTTATAAAGCATTTAATATTTTAAAAAATAAAAATTAATAGCTATAATAAGTGTCAAACTGAAAAATCCTATTCATATAGCTACTTACTCTACTTCACATAGAGTATAGACTTCGTTAACATAACTCATGTTGAAATGGTAACAACAACTCATCTTATTATCGCTTTAGGAATCATGATTTTATTTAGCATGCTCGAGTTATAATTGTAATTTATTATTACCCATTGAATCTAATTTCTGTTATCTCTAATTTTCATGTCAAATTAGCATTACAAATGATTCATCATTCTATAGGAAATAGTCACATTCTTCGAAGTTATATGAATTTTATTTCTAGCAAATGCTTTCGTCAAATGACCATCTATGTTATCACCAGTCAGTACATAATCCACTATGTCGCGTTGAGAGGAATTTTCTAATATTGTTGTACTAACAACTTACATGCCGCCTTTCACTATTGTGTTAATGGTTTCTACAATAGCAGCGATACTATCATAGTGGATCTACACACCGGATATCGGTGTTTTTTATAAAAGTAATCTCAACTAACAGGCTTCTTAACAAATTTATTTCTTCATTAGCATGTCAGTGCTATCATTTTACATTTGGTCACATGTTAGTCATGTCACAATTTGAGTCAATATATTTTAATCACAAATATTGACATGTTACATAATAATCGAGTTGCACCATTAGTTACCTAACAATCGTTTGATCAGTTTTATTATTAGATTAGGGGCACAAATGGTTCAGTTTGGTTTTTTAGGTAATATGTTAGTATTTGTGATTAGAATATGTTGAGTCAGCATAAATATGGCTAACAAGTGATAAATTTGATTTTTTTTAAATGTCTATAATTGACATAATAAAAATAAAATATGGATAAATATTACAATTTTAAATGTACTGGTTAGAATAACTTCATTATAAATTATAGATATTTTTAAAATACTAAACATGTAAATAAATACCAAGACTCTTAAAAATATGATATAGCATTATTATTTTATAAATTCTAATTTTATTTTATTTCTATTAGTGATCTATAAACTTCTATTTTACACTAATGATTATAATATTTTTCTTTTTATTGTTATAATAAGAAAAATATATTCTCATGTTATTTTGTTAATTACAATGAAATTAAACTTTAATAATTGTTATTAATAAATTTGTTGTAATTTTATTAATATATGTATACACTATATATAAAAGCACGAATAGGGGATAATATATTTAGTAAATAGTCCTTTGTATTTTATGGTAATTTAATAATTAAATATAAAACAATTAACCATTTCTATTTTATTATTGAATGATCACTTAAATTGAATATATTTAGTTTTTAAGAAAGAGTTTAATTAAATTGAATAGTCAACACTAGAAAAAATTTATCAAATAAACATCTAGATTTTATTATTGATTGATCACTTAAATCGAATATTTGTTTAAATATTAAGAAATAAATTAATTAAAATAAAACTTAAATCGAATATTTGTTTAATTATTAAATCGGATACAATTTATTTGATCAAATGAATATCTTTATTTTATAATTAATTAATTATTTAAATAAAGAACTTAATAGTAATTTACTAATAAAATATAAAACTTGAATGACATATAATTTTGATAAGGTAGTTATATTCGTTAAATGAGTATCCAAATTAATGAGCAAGTCATGATTATTATAGAATTACAATAAGTAACTATTATAGATGATTTAAATTAAAAATTATTGATTAAAAATTATATTTATGGTACGTAAAAGTAGTAATATTTTTAAAGCACGTATGAAAAAAAATCACAATTAATTCAAAAATGTTATTCTACTTCAAACAGAAATTTCAAACGGGCCCTAATCTCTAAGTACAGAACAACCCCAAAAATCCAAAAATACATTTAATAATGACAGGCCTTTTTACTCTGATTGTGAAGTCTCGCCCAATTCGAAACCCAACTCTATTCTTAAACCACTCTACTTTGGTAAAATTGATATAGTAACAAAGATCAATATTTTAAAAAATCGAACCCGTAACAGAATCAGTAAAGCTATCTGAGAAAGAAGAAAGAAAGAAAGAGAAGAACAAGAGCACAGATGGTCAGACGAAATACCGGTGGGATTACTGGCAATTCGCTCCGACGATCAAGTCAGTATTTACGTGAGAAAGAAGAAAGAAAGAGAAGAGAAAAGAAAGAGTGTAGATCAAGAAAAAGAAGTACCTTTAGGATTTGTTGATAAGGTGGTTTATATAGTTTTACCCGGCACGTGTGTTCCGCTGTGGATCCCTGCTCCTTTTTGGTCTCCACAGAATCGGTTAGCTGATGTGGCTTGTTCTTGTCACGTCTCGCTTATCGAGTAAGATCTGCGGTGCATGGAATCGTCTATGTGTCAGATTCTGTTTTCAGAGTTTGTTATGTCGCAAGATCGGAGGGAACAATATGCCGAGCTCCGATCTGATTTAAACTACGCAGTCTGTTCCGAGGTGATTCTGTCATGATTTGTGTTTCGGTGTGACCTTTATTTCTGGCAGGTCGGTCATAATGATTGTTTGGTGCTTGGGTTCCTGTATTCGCCTGGCCGGGTGAGGTATGATATGAATAAGGCTGTTTTACCGCCTTTGTATTACTGGTCCCGTTATCACTACCGAATTTCGGTTCAACCGGTTGAGTGAAATTGTCAAGAGAATAAATATAAAATGGCATACTTGTTCGACATAACAAAGAAAAGCATGGGGCTAGGGGTGAGCAAAAACCGAACCAAACCATTAATCTGATCCAAATCAATCCGAAATTAATTTTGATTTGGTTAAAATGGTTTGAATGGATTGGTTTGGATTCAAATTATAAAAAATATGGTTTTGGCTTTGGTTTTATTTCAACTAGTGATTAACCGAACCGACCGAAAAACCAAAGTTTACAATAATATTATTTTTTTTATTAATATTAATATATGTATAAATAAATATAAATTTTATTTATTGAAATATTTATATATAAATATAATATGTGTGAGTAGATACATGTATAAAAATAAAACATATAAATTAATACACACATATAAGCAAAAATTATTACGTATAATTTTAATTATTACGTATAATTATATATAATTTTTATCTAAATCTGTATTAACCAAATCAAACCAAAACCGATAATAAAATTTAGTTAACCGAACCAAAATTTTACATAACTATTTGGTGTGGTTTGGTTTTTATATTTTTTCTTAAAATATCGTTTAATTTTGAGTTTACTAAAATAAACAGAATCGAACCGAACCATGCTCACTTCTACATGGGGCTGGCTTTTTTATTGGCCCAAATACACTTTTTAATTGAGCCCATTAACAAATATGCTATATTCTTTTATTATCATTCAAAAGTCTAAATTTCATCTCTTTCTTTCTCAGCTTTGCTTTCTTCTTCTTCATTTTATGTGACAAAAACAAATTCTTAATAGGTTTTTTTTTTATTATTTAAAGCATAAATCATAATGGATCCAACAACAACTCATTGTTGTCTACTTTCACTGTTATTTTTTAAGTTTTCTTGTTGATTTTGATACTTTTAATTTGGTTTAAAATGAAGTTTGCATATCTTATCTAATTTTGTTTAACAATGAGAAAAAATCAATCTTCAATCAAAATTATTTAATTTTATCGAACAAAATAAATGTTTCAGCCTCTATTATTTAAGATCATGAATATGTTTTATGTGTTTTGTAGATGACGGCGCTAGAACAAAATCCGAACCAAAATAGCAACCCTAATAATTTGAGTTCTTTAATTATAAAAAGATAAGCGGGCGGTTTTTTAGAAATAAGCGGTTCGACGGTTCAATTCGATTTTACCGGTCGGATCCGGTTCAATCAATTTAAACCGGATTTTCGGTTTTACATGTTATTTGAACCGGACAGACTTTTAGTTTGCGGTTCAACCGGTTAAACCGATCCTGTTTTTAAAACACTGATAAAAATATCTAAATTTTTATAAAATATTTATAAAAATAGGTGTTGTTTTTTATTTATATAAATATCGAATTGATTTAAAGTATGTATAAAAATTATTTCCAAAAATATAGTGTATATATTGTTGGTATAATATTAGTATATTAAAACTTATGAATCGGAAAATTTGAAAACAATACTTGATTTAATATCAGTATAATTTCAGTATATCAATAATATTTTTTTATATATATTTTCTGAGTGATAACATATATACTTTTTTATATATATTTGTATTATATTTGGTAGTGAATTATAAAATTTGTACATTATCGGTGTAATTTTAGTATATTGTTAGCTTAATTTTTAGTATATGATGTGATCGATGTAATATTGGTATAATTTTTATTTAATATTTATTAAAATTTTACTATATTCTGATGTGTATTCTCTTGGTATATTATTATTTTAGTATACTTTTAATTTATGTACATTATGTATAAGAATTTAGTATAGCAACATTATACCAACAGTATACATACCGTATTTTTGCAATTATTTTTTACTTTTGCTATTTTTATAAATCTTTTTAAGTCAATTCGATATTTTTAAAAATAAAAAATTCAACAGTATTTTTTTCATTTTTTATAAATGTCGTAATTTCCTCAAGAAAAAATAAGGGGTTTTTTTCTTATGAATACACCTGTTGTAAAATATTTTCAATATTATTTGTTAGTTGGGCTTATTGCAAAAATAATGTTTGACTTTTCAGACTTCGAAAAATACTGTTTTTATTAAAACAATTATAAAAAAACAAATTTAAAAAAATTATTTACTTCGATTTATAATCAGTTTACTTTAGTTTATTAAATAATAATTTTACTATTAATTTATTATCGGATTGTTCTCGATTTACTAATAAAAATTTATTTCCTATTAAATTTTCTTTCTGATTTATAAATTTAAAGTTAACTATTTTACTTAGTTTACTATCCGTATTATATACATGTATGAAACTAATTTCACTATTTTTTATTTTAGTTTACTAAAACAAATCACTATTAGTTTATTTTAAATTAATTAAAATGATAAGTTTATTATTAATTTATTATTGACATTACACATATATAAATTAATTTATTAATTTTAACCTTTCAAATTAAATTTATTGATAAATCACGATCGAGCAATCCTCCAATCTACCCGTGGAAAAAGAACAAACATAGGTCAGAAAGAATGCTGGAGGAGGTATCTAACGTTTACTCTAACGCTTAAGTCAACTTTCTACTAGGGGAAAGAAGAAAAAAAAGAGAAAGAAGAAATATCAAGTGATATAACAAAAAAAGTACCTTTATGATTTTTTCATAATGTGACTTATATAGCCCATATTATGTGGTCTCCTTTTCCTTATTAAGTAGGACGTGTGTGATATTTTTCATTTCTCGGTTTTAAAGGTAAGTCCTTTTGTGACATAGATACAAAATACAGGTAAAATGTACCTCGGTATTTGTATTTCGGTGTGTGAACGCGGGAGAGCAAATCGTGTTGTCATTGTAGTGATATTAGATATGAGCATACCGTAACTCGATATTTGTATCTCGGTTATCAGGGATTCTTGTAGGATAAGTATGCTTGTATCTCGTCCGAGTATACCTCGGTCATCCTAGTTGTCGGGAATTGTGTCCTTGGTGACTTGCGTGTTTGTTGTACTTAGCAACCTTTTATATTGTCGAGGTTGCTTCGCCCTAAGATGACATGTCATCATTTACTATGAAGGTTTGCTGAACTTTTTATCACTAAATTTTTATTTTTTTTCATTTCAATCACTAAATTTTAGTTTCTTTTTTTTTATTACTGAACTTTCATTTTTCTCGTTTTGGTTTTTTCGGCCAAAAATACCTAGATGGAAGGTGGAATTTGAAATGTGGCAGCTGGATTTTGATAGTTTTACTTTGAAAATTTCTCAAACATGCATAATTTTAGTTTGAAAATGAATTTTTAGTTTGAATTATACATACATGACAAATTTTCAGGTAAAAATAAATAAATTATGGCTGTCATCTAAACATTTTTTATCGGAAAAAATCAAAATAAAAAAAAAAATCAAAGTTTAGTAAAAAAAAAAAAAAATAGTAACTGAAATAAAAAAAATTAAAAGTTTAGTGCCTTTCAGGATGAACTACCCTTAAATTACTATAATGTTCATAGAATTGTTAATTTATACTTTTTTGACTTTCTTTTATTCATAGTATATTACAGCTAAGGGGCATTTTGGAATTTTTGAGGACACTCATTCTCAAAATACTGTAAATATTTTGTCCACCGCATATGCTACTTGAGTTAAACTTCATTGGTTTACATACGATTGTCAATTGTTGGCTATAATTCAATTATTTTTGGCATTTTCTCTTGTAATATTAACTTTTTGGTATAAAATAAGTATCAATATGTCTATATATTTAAATTTGGGTTAATGTTAAAAAAATCACAAACTTTACACGTTTTTTCATTTTAATCACGCAGTTTAAATTTTCTCATTTCATGTACGAACTGCCATTTTTTTTCAAATTCATGCACGGTGCTAAGGTGGCACTCGTTTATTGGTGTAAAATGACATCCACCTCAGCAAATTACATCCATGGAGCCATGACAATTCAGCAGCGTGCACAAATTTGAGAAAAAAATAATAGTTCGTATATGAAAATGAGAAAATTTAAACTACGTGATTAAAATGAGAAAACATGTAAAGTTTGTGAATTTTTATAACATTAACCCTTTAAATTTTATATTCTAATATTTAAAATTCTGATTAATAATCGGCGACTAGAGACTTATAAAAATAAAAATCGACTATGAATCCAATTCAATAAGAAGATTACTTTGTTCTAATGGTGAACTTAGCAAAATTATGAATGATGCGGGAATTATTCTTATCTTTTAAAAAAGAAGGCTTATAATCACCCACCGTCCCTGACTTTAGGGCCTCCGATCATGAACGTTCCTAAGTTTCACTTTCGATCAAAAAACCCTCTAAACTTGGATTTCAAAATCATGAATGTCCTTTTGCCCAAAAAATGACTAAAATACCCTAAAGATGTGTAAAACCAAAGGAAAAAATCTAATGCGGTCCAACCCAACTTAAACCAAATCTAAAACCGCTTAATTAATCAAACCTAACATCAACACCTACTCACCTACTACCACACACCTGCAAAAACCCACCTCAAATATCGGCCACCACCACACTCAATTTTTTTTTTCGGCAGACCGAGGAGCAATGCTCCTCGGAATCTGCTCCTCACCTGAGGAGCTGCTCCTCAGGCGAGGAGCAGCTCGTCTTCTCAGTAGATCTGAGAAGACGACCAGCGTCTTCTCAGATCTATCTGAGAAGACGAAGGTCGTCTTTTCAGATCTGGCCTGAGAAGGCGGGCTGCTCGTCTTCTTAGTTGGACTGAGAAGACGAGCAGTCCCTCACCTGAGGAGCAGTGAGGAGCTGCTGCTTCTCAGGCGAGGATCAAATTCCGATGCTTCTCGGACCGTCAGAAATTTTTTTGAATAGTGGGCGGATGGTGGCAGATATTCGAGGCGGTTTCCGGCGCGTGAGTGGTAATGGGTGGGTGTTGATTTTAGGTTTAATTAGGTGGTTTTTGATTTGGTTTTATTAGGTTGAACCGAATTAGATTTTATTTTTTTGGTTTTACACTTGATTAGGGGTATTTCAGTCATTTTTTGGGCAAAATGACATTCATGATTTTTAAATCGAAGTTCAAAGGGTTTTGTGACCGAAAGTGAAATTTAGGGACGTTCATGATCGGAAGCCCTAAAATTAGGGGCGGTGGGTGATAATAAGCCAAAAAAGAACAATCATGAGTCAGTTTAGTGATCTCACACCGTTGTACAATGTTGTTCATAAAGTGATTTCAAAGGTTGTTGTGAATCGTATGCAGAAGTTAATGTCCATTATTATTTCGAAAAATCGACATATATTTGTGGCAAACAGACTTGTCGATAGCTTTCTTATAATGTATGAGCTTATGCATTATTTGCGCCGGAAGCTAGCGTTGTGAAGAAATAGTATGGCAGTCATGAAAATCAATATGAGCAAGAAGACTTAGTACTTACAACATGATGGATTGAGATTTTATCAGAGATATGATGCTTAAGATTTTATCAGAAGCTTAAGCTAGATTGTAATGCCCACTGGATGAGTCTTATCATGATTTGTGTCTCCTTAGAAATATACACCGATATTGGTGATGATATTAATATGAAGTCCACTTTACCAAGTTACTATGTGTTAAGAATAAGATATATGTCAACCATCTTATATGTTCATTATTTGAAGGATTGGGCTATCTACTATCAAATTATGAGTATTTGGATTGGCTTCACATGATGAAGATTTTTACGGGAGAATCTTCTATTAATCACTTATTTTTCGCGGATGACTGTTAAATGTTTTTTGTTGCTCTGGTGGAGGAATCTGATGCAGTAAAAAGAGTGTTGGATTGGATCGGTATGAAATTCTATTGAGACAAAAGGAAAACGGTTTGCAAATAAATACTTGTGCTAGAAAAATGTGATACTAGAGAAATCCAAACACGCATTTTGCCAAAAGGTTTCACTTCTGTTTGGATGGTATCATGCAATTCTGTCTTCACCATCATCAAACAGTGCATCTCACCTAACTCAACTATTGTGCCTAATGCAAACGTATTTTTCTTTCCGATGTTAATTTCACCGCACCTTAGCTTCTATAATTATGGACCGACTTATGTCGGGTGTGTTATGGATAATCATTTATTTTTTTAATTAAATTTTTAAATAATAATATTATAAATAAATTTAATAATACAATTTTATCAATTTCTTTAAAAATATAATATAAAAAGATATAATTGTCCAAAAACTTTGGCTTCCCTCTGTATATAGTTTCAAACTATTGGCATGTACAAAATGTTATATAGAGATTTTTTTCTTAAAAACAAAGCTTGAACCGAAAAACAAAAAAGTGATAAGACTTAAAGTTTATTGGTCAAAATAAAAAAAATAGAGTTGGAATATACTAAATTAATTTCCAAAAAGAAATATAACATTTAGCAATTGATGCCATATAGATGTAAACAAAAGGGAGTTGGTAAAATTTAGTGATGACCTTGAATATGTTTTGGTGTATAGGTTAAAGGTTACTATAAAAGGCTGTTACCTGTAAATTTATATCTGTATATAGAGAGATACATTGGCAATTTAAGTAGCCAATGGAATTTTATTACCATATTTTTAGACTAATATTAATTAATAACCAAATCAATTGAAGAAGCAGTTGTTTGATTCGAACACACTACTTTTAAGAGAAATTTTTAGGTATATTCGGTTCATCACATCATCTATAAACTAAATCTATCACATTATGACACGTTATTATATCGTAATATTACTATTTAAAAATGTAAATAAGTGATAAACAAAATTTTGATAGTGTCACTATTTTAATGACATGTCATAATATAATAGGTTAGTCCACAAATGACGTGGTAGACTGAGTCTACCTACTTTTAATTGACAAACTTTCAAATATGCAATTATATCATACTAGTTTTAATTTGTGTGTTGCACGATTTTTAATTAATTTGACTATTTGTCATTAATTTTTAATTTTACATTGAAATTAGCACTTGTTTATTTTTATATTTTCTATTTTTTTAATTGGATACAATAATAAATAAAAAAATAAAATAAAATTAAGTAGAAAAATATTATATTGAATTTTAGTAATCTGCCATCATAACAGACTATTAGCTTATTATTTGTCCATCTAACTCTCACTAATAATAATTTTTATGATAAAAAGGAAGATATTTTAATATTAAGAATAAGACAATATATATGTATACATATGTGAACATCTTTTTATATTTAAAATGATAAATTTTAATATTTTTATAAAAATAGTTGCACGATATTTATTCATTGCATAGTGAGGAACATATATTTTTATTAATCTTCGAACGTTTATCCTTAATTTTTAAGATACTTATTCCATAAAGAGTCATCATCTCTAAATAATTAGAGTAATAAATTTTGTACATGTTTAAGATTAATTAAATGTTTATTATATGTATTTATTACATAATTATTAAAAATAATTGTAAATATACTTTTGGAATATTTTAATAAAGTTGTCTTTATTTTCATCAACCCGTAATATGGCATTTATGTTTATGATACAATATTTACATTTAGTTTTGAGCAATAATTAATGATATATATTATTTAATAAACAAAAAGCACTAATTTCAAACCATTAAATTTTATCAATTTAAACCTTAATTTGTTTCACTAATATATTATTTAAATAGTTAATAATTGTATATTAAATCTAGTTTGGTATAATTTAATAAATCCAAAATAAAATATGGTAAAATGTGATAATTTCATTCCACCAATTAAATTGAATATTTTTATTACATATAATTATTTAAATGAATTAATCACTAAATTAAAAACTATAATATTGGTTTAGAAATAATAATATAGGACAACCTATATCAAAAATGTAATTTTTAATTTTAATGTTAGGAGGTGGAAACTAATAATTGAGGGACATGAATATATAATGGAAACAAACAATAAAAATATGATAACTACAAATTTGAAAAAACAATCATTGGTATGTTAAGTTTTATAGCTATGGTTCATTAAAAAAAAGTTTTATAGCAATCAATTTAAAAAGGAGCGTTACTACAATAAATTAGGAAACAAGAAAATTGTAAATAAAAAGTAGTATTTTACTTATATTTAATTATCAACTATTTTTATATGATGATATATTAAGATATAATATTAATAATGAAAGGAATAAATCAAATGGTTACATGGATAAAAAAATAAAACAAAATAAAAAAAAATCAAACTTCCTTTTAGTCTTTTGAAAGTTATTGATTCTCAATATGTATCAATCTTTTGCATTATATATCCACCTATTTTAGTTTTTTCCGTTTATAGTATAACAATAATTTAATTTAAAATGTATAGAAACACAAACCTATAATTAAAAATCTAACAAATGCCACCAAAATGCTCAAATCAATCAATAATTTATTTACTGTTTATAGAATTCAAAGTCAACAAAATAAATTAATTAATTTGGAAATTTGTAGAAATTACTCAATTTAAAAAAAATACATAAAATATAAAAGAATGTATGCACGATTGGGATTCAATGTGCCAAGAAGAAAGATGTTGGATGTACTTTGATTCAAACATCCCTCCCGATTTGAGTAGACACCTCTTTTATTTAGTTTATATCTAATTATGAAAAAAGTCAATTTCGAGCAATTGACATTAATATCCAGTTATAAAAAATAAAAGTTATCGGTTAAATTAAGATCGTACTCACCTTCGAACTCGCTAAAAAATAGTGAATGATATGGTGGTTTAATCATTTCCTTTAATCAGCTGAAACCAACATCCAAACCAAATACAAAGAAACACAAAAAAAATTGTAAAAGTCAAACCTTATACCCACGAATAATTAGTGACAATAATCGGAAAAACAATTAGCTCAATCTACATAAATGAGATAAGCTTATTGTTAGACATAATGCTTTCCAATTAAATCATATGTCGTAGAATTGACATTCCTAATAAAAAAATATAAGTTAAATAATTTTTAAAATAAAATAACATAGAAATGATATAAATATAGACTATTAAATAAACAATACAAATTACCCTATTATTGTAATATGAAAGGAAAAATTTACAATTATATATAAAATAAGATGAAATAGAAATAATATGAATCTAGACAATTAAATAAACACATAAAAAATGGTCAATCCGTAATACAAATTACCTCGTAATTGTAATTTGAAAGAAAATATATGTAATTTTTTAAGTATGCTAAAGAGATATATGGTATGAAAAATCTTAAGAAGATTGAGGTTGGAAGAAGCTATTATATATTTTTCAAATTGAGATGTTACATTCTTGTGTCATTTATAACAATTATAAGTGGGCCTATATTTAATTTGTAAATTGAATTGATAATATTAATGTTCAAAAACTGAAATTCTAACGTTTCAACCCTTTGTTGCTAATGATTTAAATATAATTGGCCATATTTAATCCTTTATCCGTTTTGTTACATTCTTTGGTCATTAATAACTATTATCAGTAGGCCTATATTAAATTAATAATAGTAATATCAGTTATTAAATAAAATTATAAAAAATTAAAATTTAAAATTACCTCCACCACTAATAGTTTTGAAAAAATTTAATCCATCTAGATATGGACATAATTTTCGGGTGTAAAAATTTTGGGTGGATTAATTTTAAAAATATTAAAGTAATTGTTATTTGTTATAAGAGATATTGTTTCATTGTCAATAAAAGGATAAAATGTGTTGGTAAATTATATGATTTGTTTATCTTTTAGAGAGTTTTGTAATATTTTATTCTGATTCTTATGCCATTGTTTTGAGAATACACCTTCAATAATTTTCATAACAGTTAAATGATAATAAATAAAAAATAAATAATGTAGGAATAGATATTAATGACTAAAAAAGATGAGAACTAATATTAATGACTAAAATATTGTTATTTTTGTAAAACGTTTTTTGAAAGAAGAAAAAGGTGAGGAATGAAAGAATTTTAAAGAAGAAGAAGGAGAGAACCAAGTATATGTTACCAAGTGTCAATAATTTGGAATATATATACTAGTTTTAACCCGTGCGTTGCACGATATTTATTAATTTTTTTGTTTTTTATTAACATATAATAAAATTATTATTTAGTAGAATTGTGTGTTTTTTATTTTGATAGTTTTTTATTTATAAATCAATAGGTATTTTATATGTTAAGTTTAATAAATAATTATGAAGCGTGTTAAAAATATGTCTTAGCATTTGTTAAATGATTTTTAAAAGATATATAAAAAGTTATCTTAATTAAAGAAGTTGGCTTCTATATTAGTAATTTTTAGTTTAACCAAAAACTACCATATTTATCTTAAATCTGAAATTTTAGTTAATAATTTTTAGTCAAAGGGATTTGTTATGTATTTATATATTCATTAATTTTAAAAAAAAAGTAAAAAAAATTGAAATATTGTTTGTTTTATATTTTATAATTAATTGGATAGTTTTTATATATTTATGAACTAATAGATACTATACGTTTATTTGACTTCTAAATTTCTAATAAATGTTTATATGTCATTTTGATAACATCATAAATGTACAAGTGACCAAGTAATTTGATGAAAAAATGATTGAAGCAAATGGGATAATGAGTAATTTTTTATTCTAATATTTTTGTTTGACTGTCGATCTATAATTTTAGATATTTACAAAGTTACAATTGTTTTTGAAAATATGCATATATTGTTTATGTTGTGTCATTTTATTTACAAAAAATTGTTTTCTCTATTTAACTTTATAATTATATTTAATCAATTTTAGCATATGGAAATATAAAAATTTCACTCCATCAACTAAATTGAACATATTTATTATATCCAACAATTTATTATGTGAATTAACAATTAAATTTAAAATTCTAATATTAATTTAATAATATAAATATATAGAAAAACATATATCAAGAATATAATTCTTAATTTTGATGTTAGGAGGCTGCAACTAATTATTAGAGATTTTAAATTTATAAATAATATTATATTATTAATAAAACAGGAAGAAAAATAATCACATATACAAAAAAATTATAAGAAATTTGAGATTTTATGAAAATATGTCAATTCATTATCAAATAATGATTTTACAGAAAAAAAAATTTATCGACTTTTTACACAAAATACTTCTTCTCGTACTCATAGCTTAAATAAAGAAGCATATTGATATTTAAGTACATATTTGAAGCTAAAATTGAAAGATTAAGAGACAATATCTCATTATATTATTTTTATTAATATTATTTTTTCTTTTTAGAACATAATTTTATTAATTTTTCTTTTTGAGACACAATTTTATCCTACCTTTTTTTATGATTATTAGAAACAAAATAATAATATTTATTTATCTATTTTGTGGAGTACAATTTCATTTGTCATCACCTACAATCAAACACGATATATATTAATAATACTCAAAATTATATAGATCCGTAGAGATTTACTGAAATAAAAATGATAGCCAGTAAGAAGAAAAATCACCATTAGAATACTTAAAGAAACTTACTAATAATAATTCGTAGAGATTCACTGAAATAAAGAATAAACTATACCTTTTTACTCTTAAATCCATCACAATTGTTAGATAGAAAAACACATAAAATAAAATAAATATAAGAACTTTTTTTGTGATGAAGAAAAAAAAATAGAAAACTTATCTGAAAAATTAGTAGATTTTTTTTGTAGTGTTTAGTATTGAGAAGTAAAATATATGGATATTTATAGTGATGATTTTAGATAGGTTAAAAGATTTTTGACATTCGTGAGATGATTGCAATATAACAACAATTAATTGCAATAACTTATGTTATTGTTATCTTATTTATTATCTTTTTATTGTTATTTTCTTATTTTATTCAAAAAAAATTCTAACGTTTTTGACTGTTTGTTTTTCTTTATTAGGTGTTAAATGTGAAATTATACTTAAATTATGAGTCATGTAGACGGAAGCAAGGAAATTTTTGTTAAATGTGGAATTCAAATGATTATTTATAACTCCAAATAATAAAGTGATTAAAAATAAAAATTAAGAAAATGATATATGAGGAGGTTGTTACTTAATTTATTATGAAATTTTTACTTTATTCATTATTTTTGTTATTGCCTTTATTCAATATTTTTTGTTAAAGTATACAAAAATTCTGTCACTTTACCTCATCTAATTAATAGGAAAATAAACATAATTAATGCTATCAAATAAATTTTTACAAGATTAGTAATTAAATGTTGCCGTTTTGCATTTAAATGATTGACAGTTTTTATTTCCTATTTTTCTTTTTTCCTTTGCAGAGTAATATTTCATCCATCTATAATCAGTGGCGGATACAAAGCTTGAAAGGTGGGGTCCATGGACCCCACCTTTTGTTCAAAACATTTTTTTACTGTTTATGCATATAAGTAAAATTAAGAAAAATACAACTTTAATTAATCCAAATTTGATGAATCTATATATTGAAAACAGATTATACGTTTGACAATCAAACAAGACAACATAAGATAAAATATCTATCATGTTTATATATATTTTACATCTAAAATTTACAAATCAAAATTATAATCAATTACATTGGAAAATTTATTAAGTTATTTATATCTTTTATTTAATGATGCTTATTAAATTTTATAAATTATATTTATTGAATTATTTATAATTTAATCTATGGATATATTTTTATTCACTAAATGTTGAAATATCGTAAAAAGAAATTCGCAGCAGTTGAATTTAATACATTTTTTATTTTTCAATTACTTGACTCGATACATGACAACTATAGAAATTAAATTAATTTTATTATTACTGGTTAGCTAAATGTTTTATATTTTTTAATTTGAATTTTTAATATGTGGACCCCACCATATCGAAGTCCTGGATCTGCCACTGTGTATTATATGTATGATTAGACCTATATTTAAATAAAATTGGAATGTTTTTAATTATTACATATTATTTAATATATAAACTATAAATTAATTTTTCTATATTCTTTTGCTTTTTTTAGTATTTGTAGAGCTGTAGAGTTTTACAAATTTAAGCATCATGATTTTCCTTATTCGGAAAAAAAAAATTCTATTAAACGCAAAATTTTATTTAAAATTTATTTGCATGTTTTAACAAGGCGGTTAGGTATAAATAAAATTAGAAGGTGGTTAGGTATAAATAAAATTAGAAGATATTAGATATAAATAAAATTTAAATCCGTGATTTGTTTCAACATTACTTTTAATTAATTATTTTGCAAAGAAAATGTACCAAAATTAAAAGGAGACAAATATGGTATATAAAGTAAAGTTTATGAAGAACATAACAAAAAAAATATTAGCATTTATATAAACGAAATTATTATTGAAATTATATAATTAAAATAGTAATATAAAAATTACAATTAATTAAAGATATGTAATTATATATTGCCAATTGAAACAAATGTATAGAATAATTATATATTGTTAAATTAGATAAATTAACATTTAATGTGATTAATTGTCATTTACATAATATAAATGAAAGAATTAAAAAGAAAGAAAATATATTAAAAAGAAGAAAAGGGTGAGAATCAATTACATGTTGCCACTTGTCAATCATAGAATTGGTACAAAGTGTTGGGTTATAAAGCATTTTCCATATATAATAGATAGTAGATAGATTTTGATCTTTTGAACTTAATTTTGTTAAGTAATTTTATACTCAACGGACATTATCCTTTTAAAATTTTAATTATTGAAAGATGATACAATTGATTATAAAAATGGAGTTTTGCTTACTAAATTAGTAATATTAGAAAATTAGTTTAACTAATATGTACTTATTCTAAGTGTTTTTTAAGGAAAAAAGAATTACATTAATCATCTCATAATTAATTTTTGGTACCATGGAATTTCTTTATTTTTCTAAAAAAATCGAAATCTATCTATTTTCTATTCAATCCAAAACCATTCTATTCAATCCAAAACCAGTTCTTGATTTATTATTTCAGTTGTATGATTCAGCATTACGAAAGTATAAACTATTGAAAAATAAATTTGTATTTTAAGGCTAAATTTATTTTTAAGTCTCTATATAAAAAAATTAATTTTTCCGGTCTTTTTAAAATTTCTATCTTTACCTAATTTTATATTTGATTTATTTTGAACTCTTAAGTCCTTTTTTGAACTGATTGGAAGCATAAATGACACGCGTCATAAAAAATGCATGTGAGGTTAAAATTCAATTGTCCATCTAACTCAACAAGCGGATAAAATGGACGACATCATCAAACTTGAAGAGGGGTCAGATAAATAAAAAAAATTTAACTATAAAGACTTATTGAATAAAAAAATAAAAAAAGACCGAATATATCAATATGGAGACATTTTGTTATTTGAATATGAAAAGTATGTACCGCTTAACGACAACTTAACTATTCATTCATAATTTCCGTCCATAAAGAATTTATTAAATAAAAGATGAATAGTACAAGAACTTAATGAATAATAAACTTTTAAAAGAGATCAGATTAATAAAAAAAAGCTCATTTCCAGATCTGTAAACGACACTACTTTTGATTGTTTGATCTTTAAATTAATTTTTGTTCTTGTCTGATTTTTTTCACTTAGCGAAAATACATATTCAAGTTCTTGATTAATGAAAATATATGGGCGGAACCACGGGAGGGTCAGGAGGGTCGGTCGACCCTCCTCGCCGGAATAAAATTTTAAAAGAACACATTTTTTCATGTAACCGCCCTTACAAGCGATAGTGGCGGTTTTTCCTTGTAGGGACAGTTAAAACCGCCCCTACAAGTGATATTTTTTGTTTTTAAAAGTTTTATTTTTTTTAAATAGTGAAACGTAAAATTTAAACTCTCCTGAGTTTGAGTTCTGGTTCCGCCACTGGTTGTTTAGGGTAAAAAAATTCCATGTTGGAATGTAATAAAACGGCGTCATTTTTATTATTCAAAAACTTGAACATGCATTTTTGTATAGTTGAGGAATTAGAAAGAAAAAAACAAATTTAATCTAAGGATCATATAATTAAAAGTGGTACATTTAGAAATCTGAAAATGAAATTTTTTTTAATAAAAAGTTAAAAGTGAATAGAATTTTAATAGGTTAAGCCTTTTAAACAGAAAATGAACAAAGAGTCAACGCGCCTCCTAAACTTGTGACACGGGATCATCTAATTTAATTTATACTTTTTTTGAGCAACTAATCCCAAAACTCTTCAATATTGGATCAAGTAATCTCATAATTGTATTTTTAAAACGCATAAAATACAAATCGGATTCGAGAAATGCAAAAAAAGTAATTAGATATTTCTCTAATTGTTGCGATATAATTATCCTAAATCTATTTTTTGAAATAAAAATATAAATTATGAGGTTATTTGATCCAAAAATAAAAAATTCCGGATTAATTGCTCAAAAAAATATAAATTGGATTAGATAATTCCGTATTATAAATTTAGGGAGTGCGTTGATCATTTGTTTAAAAGAAAATTGTTTTCACCATTGTTTTTTAGGGTTAATTACATATGAAATCACCACTTTTACACGAATTCTCAAAAATAACACGACCTTTAAAACGTGTCAATTCAGGGCATCACCTTTCATTTCTTTTCAAAAACAACATGGGCACGTTTTTAGATTAAATTTTGCTGATTTGGACACCTAATAGGAGTGCCACGTGTCATGCCATATCAGCAAAAACGCCACTAAAAATGTATATATGTTGTTTTTGAAAAGAAACGAAAGGTGGTGCCCTGAATTGCCACGTTTCAAAGGTCGTATTATTTTTGCAATTTCGTGTAAAGGTGGTGATTTTATATGTAATAAACTCTTTTTTCTCAAAGTTTTCACCACTAGTAACATGCTAATATCACACAATAATGTTCAAAATATACCAAATTAGTGCTTATGCTCATTCTGTCCCACAAAAACAAGGACACCGAAAACTCCCAATAAGAGCTAATATCACTTTCTGAATTCGGCGCGTGCAAGACACGTCTACGACATAAAGAAAGTACAATAGTCTTCTTCAGGTCTTGTGGCTGTGGCAAGCACTCCCAGTGGACTAAACACAGAACGCAATAATTCCATTTTAGTCCCCTCTCGCTCCCACCATTAATTATCAATCTTCATTCTTGATTGGTTCCTCCTACATTTCCCAGTAAAAATAAAACAGATCCCAATAAACTTTTTTGGTTTCTGCAGATTTTCTACCATTCTTTTCCATGGAAACAAACACCACCCTTCATAGTAAACTACAAAAGAAGCAAAAAACATGGTTTCTCTTACTAACATCAACACTTTTACTATCTACCCTTTTAATCCTTTTCACTATAATTACATCCTCTTTTACAACTACCCAGTTTCTTTTTCTTTACACCCATACCAAAAAGACTCATCATTTACATTTCGATGTTCCACATTTTGTGGAGTCCAAATTACCAAAAAACCCAGTTTTATCTTCATCACTTACAATACCGCGTCTCGCGTATTTAATATCGGGGTCAGCGGGAGATGTAGTTAGTGTAAAAAGAACATTGAAAGCTTTGTATCATCCTAGGAATCAGTATGCTGTGCATTTGGATTTGGAGGCGTCTGCGGAGGAGAGATTGGAGTTGGCTAAGTGGGTAAGAGAAGATGAGGTTTTTAATAAAGTTGGGAATGTGAGAGTTATTGTTAGGTCTAATTTGGTTACTTATAGAGGTCCTACTATGGTCACTAATACTCTTCATGCTGCTGCTATTTTGTTGAGAGATGGTGGTCACTGGGATTGGTTTATCAATCTAAGTGCTTCTGATTATCCTTTGGTAACTCAAGATGGTACATTTTTTGGTCTTTGATTCAGTAAAAGTTGCTTTTTTTAAGTATTTTTTGTTCTTGAGATTTTGGATTTTAATAATTGCCCAATTTTGTTGGTCTCTGTGTTGCAAAATGAAAACACTAAAATGGTTACTAGACAAGTTATGTTCAATATCAGAAAGTTGCATTTTTTTAATCTAGCTCTGCATTTTTCACTTGTTGTTACAATGCACTTCAAACTTTTACGTTTTTATTTGTTTTGATACGGGTGTTGGTTGGTAGGTTGATTATAGGTTGCTAGCATTTTAAGCATGTTTCTAATTTTATATTAGTACCAAATACTTGCTATTTTCTTCTCTTCACTAAATTTGTAAAATTTTGTCTGCTTGTTTTTGTTTCACTAGATTTAGTTCCTTAACCATAATTAACTAACAAAATGCCACATCATCATATTTAAATCCCTCTTCATTTGATTCGTTGCTCTGAAT